>NC_051393.1:48325609-48335609 GCF_015228065.2 Penaeus monodon | reverse complement strand
AATGTAATGAACAGTACCTGCAGTTGAACTAACAGAACTTAACAACTCTTTTACAGAAATCCAGAATGAGATATAATAGTGAACAAAAAAAGCTATATGAATATGAACAAAATCTTTCATTTTCCTTCTGAAAAGATGCATAAAAGAAGTCGTGAACGAGAACACGTTCCTCCATTCTTGTTTCTTTCTTTTGAATATATCCACAAAAGAAGTCATGAATGAGAAAAAAATCTTTCCTTTCTTTTTTTTTTCATTACATAAAAAAAAAATCTGAACAGGTCTTCAAAGTAGATAATGATGTTCACATTACAGTGTTCAGGTGGCTCTAGTGGCTCTGGTGATGAGTAGCTTCCCCAGTAATGTGGTCACTCTTTGGATCCTCCTGAAGTATGAAATAATCCGTCCGGCTCCTGGGAGAGTGATACAAAGCTTGAGTAAATTTTGGTGTTGTGTGACTCTTTGTTAGGTAATTCTTGGCTTTGTATTAAGAATTTGAATATCATAATGACATATAATATTTCCTTAAAGTGCCTGAAGTGCACTGTTTTATCCTTCTGGTGAATATGATTCTATTGTGAAAAGAATGCAAGAAGGCATATCGATACATAAGAACAGAAATCCATGCTAAGAGAAACATATATATATTAAGAAAAGTTTTAGTATTTCTATTAACTCTTAAAATAGCTGAACTTACTTTGATAGAGCCAAAAAGTATCTAAAATGAACTCTGCCACAACCCTAGCTCTGGAAGTCCTCGCAATTCTTGTATTTGGTTTCCGTCTTCCCCATAATCCTGTTAATAACCCGTTTGGCCTTCATGGAGGCTCTCATCAAACTGCGGTTCCTGTAGCGAGAGAAAGGTAATGCTATAATTGCCTTAGGGATCATTTACGAAAGTCAGTTATGCAAAAGGTAAACTAAAATGGGGTTTTCAGCACTTTTTCCATAATCCATGTGATATTTAAATGCCTAAATACCAATACGTTGTGTAATATATGTACTCATGGATAATTACTTTGTTCCTGTAAAAAATTAAAGATTCAGAAATAGTTCTGCTTGATACAAAACAAATAAAGTGAGGTATTGACAATATTATTTTGAAAGAAAAACATATCTTTTCATAACTAACTGAACATCAACACTCACAAAGTCTCTCCTCCGAAAATTTTAAATTTACTACAAATTACACAAAGACAATGTAAAGATACAAATGACAGTAAAAAAAAAGAAAAAAAAGAGTAGGGAGGAAGGACAAGAGAATTTAACAATACTCTCTTAATCTGCAAACAAACCTCCAATGGTAGGAAAAACATTTACGAATAAAGCAGAATTAAAGGCGAAACGCACCTGGTCCAGCTTTTCTCCTTGGGTGCCTCCTCCTCATTGGTGACCTCGACCTCCCCCTTCAGACGCAGCTGATTGAGAATGCCCACCAGGAGGTCATCACACTTGTGGTTCATGCCAACGCTGATCTCCATGAACTTGCCTCCGTAGCTGCAGGCGAGGTCGCGCCCATCTGGAAAAAAGGGTAATTTCTCGGTCAAGGAGTATGGACGAGTAAAAGGCGTGATGTGTGAAAATTTAGGGTGGTATTCTGCGTCATAGGTAGATTGAGATTTCAAGTGTGATATGAAATAAACTACTAGGGAACAAATTATGGCAAGTCAAATAAGGAATATAATATGTGAAAAATGTAAGGTAAAATTTTAAAAAGTTATATTAAAAAAAAAAAAAAAAATATATATATATATACACACACACACAAACATATATACAATATATATATATATATATATATATATATATATATATATATATATATATATATATAAACAATTAAATATTTGACAAAAAAAAAAAGAAAAGTAATATATATATATATATATATATATATATATATATATATATATATATAAATTTTAATTATAAACAAAATATACAAAAAAAAAAGAAAAAAAAAATTCATGAAAATGGTAGACCTCTTTTGAAATGAAGCGTTTAGAGATTTTATGGCATATATCCTCAATATATTGATGGTTTAATTGACTGTTATATCTATTTCAGTACTAGCCAACTCATTAAAAAAATTGCATTCTCTTCATGAGACCTTACAAATACACACACACACACACACACACACACACACACACACACACACACACACACACACACACACACACACACACACACATATATATATATATATATATATATATATATATATATATATATATAGAATCAAATATAATAATCATATACTATCATACAATTATATATGCATTATATATATACATATAACACATACACACATATGAGAGAGAGAGAGAGAGAGAGAGAGAGAGAGAGAGAGAGAGAGAGAGAGAGAGAGAGAGAGAGAGAGAGAGAGAGAGTAGAGAGAGAGAGAGTAGGAGAGAGAGAGTAAGTGAGAGAGTAAGAGAGAGAGAGAGAGAGAGAGAGAGAGAGAGAGAGAGAGAGAGAGAGAGAGAGAGAGAGAGAGAGAGAGAGAGAGAGAGAGAGAAACCAACAGAGACAGAAAGACAAAAGAGGAAAGAAAAGAATAACAAACCACATAAAGAAAAAAATAATAATAATAATAACCAGAAAAAAAAGAGAGAGAACCACCGAAAACAACATAAAAAAAAACAGCAAAAGCAAAACCGACAGACACCAAACAACTCACCATCCACAGTGACAGCTCTCGAACGGACCAGCTCGCACTTGTTAGCCGCGAGGATGACCGCTCGTCCTCGGAGGAGCGAGAGGCTGTGGAGTTTGGCCAGCTCCTCCCCCGCCCGCTGGAACGAGGCTTTGTCTGTGATGCTGTACATGACGAGCCAGCCATCGGGGGGCGATTTCCGAGACACCTCGTTCTGTGGAGCCAAGGGTGTGTGTTAAAGACTTATAGAGAGTGGTGTGTGTTGCAGGTTTATAGAGAATGGTGTGTGTTGGGGATTTACAGAGAATAGTATGTTACGGATTTGTAGTGTGTTATAGAGAATAGTACGTTATAGATTTATAGAGAATAGTATGTTATAGATTTATCGTGTGTTATAGAGAATGTTGCGGATTTATAGAGAATGGTGTGTGTTGCAGATTTATAGAGAATGGTGTGTGTTGCGGATTTATGGTGTGTTATTGAGAATGGTGTGTTACATATTTGGTTGATAGGGGAAAAAACGAAGGGTTGATCAGTAATTAGATTATTAGGTACATAAATTTATACTTAAATACTTAAATCCTGAGTAAAATAAATGTTTATTAGAATCTAAAAGCAGTGGTTTTCGTTAAAGTAATAACTAGTATAACTTATATACTGGTGCACTAATAACTAATTTAGTAATACGGAGAAAAGTAATATATATATATATATATATATATATATATATATATATATATATATATATATATATATATATGATATGTATATATATATATATATATATATATATATATATATATATATATATATGAGTGTATATATATATATGAGTATATATATATGAGTGTGTATATATATATATATATATATATATATATATATATATATATACCCCTTCCCAACCTTGCGACTTGCCCGCTAAAATGAGTTTTCATAAGGTAATTAAACAAGATTATTCGTATGATTGCAATATGCAAATAGGTTACACAATAGGGAGCATATTCCACATCTTGGATTTTGATTTTGATTCGCCTGGAGAAGTGTTTTTTTCTTTTTCTTTTTCTTTTCTTTATCGCGCCCTAATCTGGTTTCAGTTACTCGCACGACCCTTATTCGACGTCCATTGAATCGTATACGAGGCGGTAACGTTGACATGTATGTGAAATAAAACGTTCGTTTCTCTCCAGTCTTATCAACGAATCTATAATTAGTCTATCGAACTAAATCTACGTTATTCACTCAAATATGTTATATGATCCTCTATGTGTGTGTGTGTGTGTGTGTGTGTGTGTGTGTGTGTGTGTGTGTGTGTGTGTGTGTGTGTGTGTGTGTGTGTGTGTGTGTGTGTGTGTGTGTGTGTGTGTGTGCGTGTGCGCGCGTGTGCATGAATGCTTGCGCGCGAGCGAGTGTACATGCATGTGGATGAATACATGCCTCCAAGAAAACAAAACAAGACCTTAACAAGGCGTCTTCTGCCCATCCCCCCCCCCCCACACACACACCGGGGGACGCAAGCCAAAGACAAATCACTCATCAGCCTGACCGAACAAGCCTGGCTGTGGGAGACGCAGCTGCATGACACGCACAGCACCAGATAAAACCCTATATCCTGCCAAAGCTCTGTGTCTGTCATATCCCAATGCTCGCAAACTGACAATGTCCAACGATAAAAGCCGGGATTGAAACCTGGACAGATTTACGGATGAAAATATGATTCGGATTTCGCGCGTTTTTTGACACGAAGCGAAATAGCGGAGTGGAACCTTTTGTGCATCGGCGTCATCGAAAATGCCTTAGTAAATATGTAAAATAAAAGCTAAAGAGAGAGAGAGAGAATAAAATAAATAAAGCAAAAACCAAAACAAATCTATTCACTTTCACATAACATAAAACATTTACGATCATAACCTAGATAAAGAAAAAAAAAAAAAAAAAAAAAAAAAAAAAAAAAAAAAAAAAAAAAATATATATATATATATATATATATATATATATATATATATATATATATATATATATATATATATATATATATAAAGAACCCTATTCTTAAACAAATCTTCCACACACCTCTCCTATGGCAGTAATAACACTAACGAATAAAACAGAATTAAACGCCCAAAAGAAAAGAAAAGAAAAGAAAAAAACAACCGTAAGCTAATTTTACGAAATGTCATTAAACGTGAGTAGAATGAGACACCGAAGCAGGAACTGGCGAATCAATAAACCTTTAATTAGCTGTACCTACGGCAGAGGAAGGAGGAAGGGGGAGGAGGAAGGAGGAGGAGCAAGGAGGAGGAGGAGCAAGGGGGGGGGGGAGGGGGGGAAGGGTCATGAGGACAGTAGAGAAAGGGAAATGGTTATGGGGAAAGAGGAAGAAGAAAGCGAGAGAGAGAGAGAGAGAAATGCAGAGGAAGGGAACTTAGTGCGAGAAAAAGGGAGGGAGGGAGAGGCGTATGTAGATGATAGACGGAGAGAGAGGGAGGGAGGGAGGGAGGGGAGGAGAGGAGAGGAGAGGAGATGAGAGAAAAGGGAAGAGGAAGGGAGGGAAAGAGAGAGCGAATGAACATATATTCGAAATAACAATTATAATCCTGTCGCTGGTTATGTAAATTGTCAGAATTGTATTCATGACAATAATTAATAACGACGAAAGTATTCACAACAGACATCAAATTTCACACAAAAAAATTCGCCCAACGGAACAAGTACCAGGAAAATATAAACAAAACGACCTCATGTTTAAAAAAATATATAAATAAATAAATAAAGGACTTTATATCGAAAGTGTAAATAAACGACCTTTGAGTCCCGAGAAAACGACCTCAAGTTTTCGTAAAAAAATGTAAACAAACGACTCCCAAGTCTTATAAAAAAACAGGCCTCGAAAATATGTAAACAAACATCACAAGTCTTTAAAATGTAAACAAATGACACTCCAGTCTTAAAATAATGGAAAACAATGTAAACAAACAACACCCAGTCTCAAAAACCAGAACAAACTCTCAAAAAAAAAAAAAAACGATGCCTAAATCTCAAAAAAAGAAAAAAAACAAATGTAAACAAACGGTTCGCAAATCTCAAAAAAGTGTCGAATCATTCAAACAAATAAAAACAAACAAACACCCAAATCTCAAAAAAGGGAAGAAAACAAAAAAACAAAAAACCCCTTACCCCCCTCCCCCGTACCCCCCCCCCTCCCACCAATTTTCGAAAAACCCACTCACCTGCAAATCCTTCGGTGTTGCCACGTTTACGAAGACAATTTCCGACTCGATGTTGTTTAGCATGATAGACACCACCTGTTCGGATTCGTCGGCTGCGGAGAGAGAGGAAAAGAGAGAAAAGAGATTATTGCTTTTTGTTTTATTGGTCCATTTTTGTTAGTTGGGGGGGATGGGGATGGGGAGAGGAGGAGTGGGGAGGGGGAAGGGATAGGGGGGGGAGAAGGGGTTTGAGGGAGGGGGAGGGGGAGGGGGAGGGGGAGGGGGAGGAGATGGAAGAGGAGGAGGAAGAGAAAGAGGAAGAGGAAGAAGCACATAGAGGAAAAGGAGGAGGAGGAGGAGAAGGCGAAGAAGGAGAAGGAGGAGGAAGAGGAAGAAGAAGAAGAGGAAGAGAGGAGGAGGAGAAGGAGAAGGAGAAGGAGAAGGAGAAAGAGAAAGAGAAAGGGAAAGAGAAAGGGAAAGAGAAAGAGAAAGAGAAGAAGAAGGAGGAGGAGGAGTATATATATATATATATTTTTTTTATAATAATGAAAAAGAGGGGAGTAGGTCAGGGATTTTTTAAAGGATGGGGCGGGGGATTAATATTCAGTGACACAGGGACACGCCAACACTAAGCCGTCCTTCCCTGGAAATTCAGACAGGTAGTATAATGATGAATGTCAGCACTGAAAAAGAACGTTATGTTGGTTTAAGCTGTTGTTTTATAAACACATATGGTTCTCGCTTTTAAAAGCAGATGCTCGTTATATATGTAAGTATGTTTACATGTATAATACATACATGCATACAATCTCTCTCTCTCTCTCTCTCTCTCTCTCTCTCTCTCTCTCTCTCTCTCTCTCTCACACACACACAGACACACACACACACACACACACACACACACACACACACACACACACACAACACACACACACACACACACACACACACACACACACACACACACACACACACACACACACACACACACACACACACACACACACGCACACATTCCCGCCCTGGATAGTTAACTCGGTTCCGTCGCTCTCTCCCCAATCGCGCCTCCGACTGCCAATATCCCCGTGATTGGAAAAAAGAGAATCCCCAATCAAACCGCAAAAGGGGGACATTGAAATTCATAGATGCAAATGCCTGAGTGCCGCTGGAAGGGGTGGGTTGGCACTGGAGTTCTCGGGCACGCTGGCACCGTCGCTGGGGTGCGTGGGGTGCGTGTGTGGTGTTCGTTAAGCTGGTTGGCTGTTTGGTGTTTGTTGTGTGGTTCTTCGTTATTCGTTTTTGTTTTGTTTAGTTTTTTTTATCCACTGTTCGTGTTTTTTATTTCTGTTCATTATTTGCCGTTTTCGTTTTTTCTTTTTATTCTATAAGTAGGTCGATGTTCCGCGTTCGTTATCATAATTTTCTCTTAATTCGCCGTTCGTGCGTCGCTATTTGTCGTTCGTTATCTTTTCGCAATTCTGCTCTTCGTTATTCGACTTTTGCTATTTTTCTGTTCGCTTGTCACTTGTCGCCTTTCCTTATTTACCATTCGTTATTCAGCAATATGCATTTGTTATTAGCTATTCACTATTCCCTTTCGTTTTTGCACGTCTCTCGGGTGGTGTTAATGGGGCGATACGTTCTTCTTCTTCTTCTTCTTCTTCATCTTTCACGTTAATATCTCTTTCTCTCTCTTCCACCCCCTCTCTCTCTGTGTCTTCCTCTCTGTCTCCCTCTCTGTCTTCCTCTCTGTCTCTCTCTCTGTCTCCCTCTCTCTCCCTCTCCCTCTCCCTCTCCCTCTCCCTCTCCCTGTCTCCTTCTCCCCCTTCCTCTACCTCTGTCTTTCTGACATTTCCCATATATATATATATATATATATATATATATATATATATATATATATATATATATATATATATATATATATATTATATATATAAATATATATACACATATATATATATGTATACACACACACACACACACAAACACACACACACACACACACACACACACACACACACACACACACACACACACACACACACACATATATATATATATATATATATATATATATATATATATATATATGTATATGTATATATATATATATTGTACACCCACCTCCTGGAAAACGAAACAAAACAAAACAAAAACAAAAAAGTAACCCCTGAAAATTTCAAGGGGATACTATTATTAATTTTATGCCGTTTTTTTTTGTATTATTATCTCAAAGCTTCATAAAGACCCACGGGGAAAATCCTCTGGAATTATCACTATTATTTTTTACAGGAATATACACGCAAAGATGCACATATTCATAAGCTCGGAATATAACAGGAATATGTAAAAACGAATATGTACTTACAAACACCCGCTCAGTGGCTATGGAAAGTCAAAAAAAAAAAAAAAAAAAAAGGATAACGTGAGACGGTAATAACCTAACAAGCGAGTGTTTAACAGAGATCTCATTAATATGCACGGGAAGGAAATATGTAAACAAGAATGTATAGATAAGGAGAGAGAATGTTGGAAATTATGACTGAATATAATGGAAAGTAAAGAAACTGTATATAATATATATATATATATATATATATATATATATATAATATATATATATATATATATATTTTTTTTTTTTTTTTTTTTTTTTTTTTTTTCATTACCCTGATTTCGTTATAACTTGCAATTTATATGTAAAAAAAAAAAATCTGCAAGCCATTCTTTCAATGATTTATTTTCATATAATTTTAGAAGTACATTATATGCTCCACTGTTCAAACTAAGCCTCCAGCTATTTCAGTGTTAAAAAGCCGCATTTGGAATTTTGAAAAATGTATTTACTTCATTTTTTTTTCAGGAGAAAGACCATGAGGTTCATATTTGCATTATTTTGTCTCTGTCATCAACTTTATAATTTCAAGTTACAAAGGTAACTTCATGCACATTCACGTTGCAATATATTCTTCAAAATATAAAAATACATCTCATCTAACTGAAGAATATCTATTTTTCAATTTTTAAATTCAAAGTACACAATAAATGAAAAAAGAAAACAATATCAGGAAAAAAAACCCTACCTTTGACATTAACTTCATATATCCCCCCCCCCTTAAAAAAATGCAAACCACATTTTTTTCCTCTTCATTTTACTGCCTCCATTGGAAAACACCGAAAGACAGCGGTTAATGTGCAAATTCCATGCATTTTGGAAGAGCGAAACCCCGCTATGTTGCAGTAGGCGTTTCAATACGTGAATCAATATACTGTTGTTTACATCTGTGTACAAAGCACACGGGTACACATTGAACAAAGTTACTCGTGATTTACCGGAGTCTCTGGTCGTGTGTGTGTGTGTGTGTGTGTGTGTGTGTGTGTGTGTGTGTGTGTGTGTGTGTGTGTGTGTGTGTGTGTGTGTGTGTGTGTGTGTGTGTGTGTGTGTGTGTGTGTGTGTAGCAAGAGGGGAGTGAGTGACAAGAAATTAAAGACGGAAGGAGAGGAAGAGGGGGAAAAGCAGAAGAAATGGAGGAAGAGGGAAGATGGAAGGAAGGAAAAGGATAAGAAGGAAGTCAAAAATAAAGAGAGGAGAAGACAGAGAAAAGGGAAAGTACAGAGGGAAGGAGGAGAGAGAATGGAGAAAGAAGGAACGAGAGAGAGCTAAAGGAAGAAGAGAAAGAGCCGGAGGAGAGAGAGGAAAGGAGAGAAAACGAGAGAAAAAAGAGGGGAAAGAGGAGGGGAAAGAAAGGAGAGAAGGTCGAAGGGAAGAATGGAAATAACTCAGAAGGAGACGAAAAAGGAGAGAAGGATAGGGAATAAAGAAGGGAGAAGGAGAGAAAAGAAAATAGAAGAGGAGAGGAAGTACAAAAGAAGAGAGGATAACCAGACACGAGAAGAAAGAGGAATGGAAGGGAGAAAGAGAAGAAAGAGGAATGGAAGGGAACAAAAAGGGAAAGAAAAGGAATAAAGGGAGAAAAGAGATAAAGAGAATTATGGAAGTTGTACCATTAAGTTCACCAGAAAAATATTTTTCCCCATTTTTTTTTACCCAACCCTAAAAACACAAATTGCAGGTTACAACACACTTTCTCTCCGGTTTGTGGCAAAGTACGGAGGGGAGGGAGGGAGGGGA
>NC_051393.1:48314219-48319219 GCF_015228065.2 Penaeus monodon | reverse complement strand
TGGAACACGGAGGAGGGGGAGGGAGGGGGAGGGAGGAGGGGGAGGGGGGAGGGAGGAGGGGGGAGAGAGAGAGGGATGAGGAGAGAGAGAGAAGAGAGTTAGAGAGAGGAGGGGAGAGAGAGGAGAGGAGAGGGGGGGGGAGGGGAGGGAGGGGAGGGAGGGGAAGGGGGGAGGGAGGGGAAAAGGAAGGGGGGAAGGAAGGGGAGGGGGAAAAAGGGGGGGGGTGGATAGGAGGGGGTGGATGGATGGAGGTGGAGAGAGGGAGGTGGAGAAAGTGAGGTGGAGAGAGGGAGATGGAGAGAGGGGAGTGGAGAGAGCGAGGTGGAGAGAGAGAGAGAGAAAGAGAGAAGTGAGAGAGAGAAGAAAAGAGAATAGCAGAAAAGAGAAGAGAGAAGGTTAGAAAAAGAGAAAGAGAAGCTGAAAGAGAAAAAGAAAGAGAAAGAGAAACAGAAAAAAAAAAAAAAAAAATGAGAATAGAAAACCTTTTCTCTTCTCCCCTTCCTCTTTTCATCCTCTCTCCCTCCTCTCTCCCTCACCTCGAGTTGGGAGGGGGAGGGAGGGAGGGGGAAAGAGAGAAAGAGAGAGAGAGAGGGGGAAAAAGAGAGAGAGAGAGGAAAAGAAGAGCGGGGAAGAGAGAGAGAGAGAGGGGGAGAGAGAGAGAAGAGAGAGAGAGAGAGGGGAGAAAGAAAAGGGAGAGAGAGAGAGAGAGAGAGAGAGATAAAGAGAGAAAGATAAAGAGAGAGAGAGAGAAAGAAAGATAAAAAGATAGATAGAGAAAGCAAGAAAGACAAAGAAATAGAGATCGATCAAACAAAACAAGCAAACACACAAACTCACCGAGAAATAGCGAGAATAGTTAACCTTTTCCTCCTCCTCCCCTTCTCTCCCCCCCCCCTCCCCCCTGCAGGTAGGAACACAAGCGTCATCGTATATTAAAGCTTTATCGCTCTGTTACGTCATTGATAAGCGTTAACGTTGTTTTCATGTCGAGTGAACGAAAAAGTAACGGGTTGTTTCTGCTTTTCATTTTTTTCATTTTCTAAATTTCGTGTTTTTTTTTTTCTTCTTTGTCATTATTATCATTTATTTATTTATGTTCATTATTATAATTATCAACTCTTTTTCTTTCGGTTTTTGATCATTATTGCAATTTTTTTCATTTCTTCTTTCTTTTGTTCTTTGTCATTATTATCATTTACTTGTTTATTATCATTATCATTATTACCTACTCTTTATCTTTCGGTTTTTGATCAGTATTGCAATTTGTATGTATAAGCAGAATGCAACGTAATGCAACATTCATGATTATATCCTTTCTATTCATGCAAATCACACGAAACTCCAGCGTAATAAAATTAATATTTCTCCAGCTTACGAGAAAAAAGATATTCTAATTAACTGATATTACAAAATTAATTATTTCGTATATCACAGATTTCGGTGTTAATCTTATCATCATATTTATTAACTAACCGAAGTTACCTATAAATAAATAGTCTGGTATATTAAATAGTATATCTTTTCCTTCAAATATACACAGAATAGGAAGATAAAATAAGAAAAATGAATGTAGACATTATGTATGTATATATGTATGTGTGAACGTCTGCACAATACATACAGCTTACACATACATGAATATATTACATATCCAAACAGTTTGCTCATCTGTATACATAAATATTTTCAAATATATATAGTCTGTTTTGTAATAAAGGCTCAAATTTGATCAAAAGACATATATGCGTAAAATAAGCTAAGGCTAAATATATATACAAAAATGTCTATACATATAATTCATGACATGAATATACTCTATGCAAATTTCTGTATGCATAGCACTGCAACTATGCAAGTGCCATTTACATAACATACTAATATCACAATAACATTACTAATCACGAATCGCATTTGTAAATCACTTTAATGAAATTCTAACAACGACAAACGATATGCATTTATTCTGGCAAGCTCACGTCACGATCTTAGTAAAAAGCATAAAACGGTTATTTAAATGGATAAATAAATAAATAACATACGAGGTTATCATAAATTTACACACGGTGGTTATACGCAGTGGTTATACGCACATGTGTAAGTAACGCTCACGAAATACGCACATGAAATACGCACACACGTGGACTACTTCCTTCTCTTCTGTTTCTTATAATCTTCATTATTATTCTATTTTATTTTATTTTTATTTTTATTTTTTTATTTCTTGTTCCTTCCTTACCTTTTCATTTATATACCAATTTAACGTTTACTTTACTTAACTACTTATTTACTTTTTACATTCTTGTTTTTAAGTAAAACCAACCCATGTGAGTTTCCACACTTCACACGCGTTAAGAAAAGAAAAGAAATTTTAAAAAGGAGAAAGAAAACGAAAGAAAAAGAAAAAAAAAATAGAAGCTTCATTGTGATTAAGTAGCTGCTATAAATAGAAAAAAAGTAAAAAAAAAGAGAAAGAGAAAAACAAAGAGAGAAAATAAAAGAGAGAGAGAGAGAGAGAGAAAGAGCGTGTGTTCTATACTCACAGGGTATTTGACTGGCTGGATCATACTCACTCGGATTACAGTCATAGGCGTTTATACACTCAGAGGTTCGGAACTGGTGAATGAGTGCCGTCTTGCCTACGCCTGTGGCACCCACGATGGCCACGCGATAGATGGTCGACTCGGCACCCGGCTCGCTGTCGGGGGTGCCAACCTGCTGTGGAAGGAAGGAGGGGGGGGAGAGATGGGGTTAGGGATCGTATTTATAATCATAAATAATAATAGTGATAATGATAGCAACAATAGCATGAATAGTGAGAATAAATAATGATGATGATGATGATGATGATGATGATGATGATGATGATGATGATGATGATGATGATGATGATGATGATGATGATGATGATGATGATGATGATGATGATGATGATGATAATAATAACAATGATAATAATAATGATAATAATAGTTATAATAATGATAATTACACCTGTAAAAGCAGTGATGCTTTTAAAGTCATACTCAATAATGGCAATATAAATATCAGTAATCCAGTAATTTGAGCGAATTAATTTTATTTCATATCATTATGGATCATTTCGATACGATGGAGTCTGACTCCATAATAATAATAATAATAATAATAATAATAATAATAATAATAATAATAATAATAATAATAACAATAATAATAATAATAATAATAATAATAATAATAATAATAATAATAATAATAATAACAATAATAATAATAATAATAATAATAATAATAACAATAATAATAATAACAATAATAATAATAATAATAATAATAATAATAATAATAATAATAATAATAATAATAATAATAATAATAATAATAATAATAATTACAACAACAACAATAACAATAATAATAATAATAGCAGCAGCACTAGTAGAATAAATACATTTTCAGTGGGAAAAATAGCAATTTTATTCAACATGCAGCATTCTAAACCATACTATATAAACCATGTTAGCGTAAAATATTTTAATTACACGTGACAAGGCCTTAGCTAAGCTCGTAAATAAAGTTTTTTTTTTAGCAATAAACATTACGTCATCCCGTAATATATATAATTCATCATATATATTTTTTCACATTTTTTTCTCGTACGTTCATCAGTAGACGATTAAGTTATGTCATTGCAACATATATATAGTCATTAGAAATAGTCATAAATCAGTGAATATATGTTGGTTATATGCCATACATATATGTCGAAGGTCGAAATAATATTGATAATAATAATAATAATAATAATAATAATAATAATAATAATAATAATAATAATAATAATAATAATAATAATAATAATAATGATAATAATAATAATAATAATAATAACAATAATAATGGTAATAATAATAATGAATATAAAGATTACTATTGCTGTTAATATTATTATTATCTTTACTGCTATTACTACTAAAATAATGACAATAACAGTACCTATAGTGATGTGGATGTTGATGATGATGATGATGATGATGATGATGATGATGATGATGGTGATGATGATGATGATGATGATGATGATGATGATGATGATGATGATGATGATGATGATGATGACCACCACCACCTCCACCATCACCCCCCATCACCACCTCCACCCCCACCCCCATCACCACCACCTCCACCACCACCACCCCCAACTCCACCTCCACCCCCACCCCCCACCTCCTCCACCACCCCCACCTCCACCCCCACCCCCACCTCCACCCCCACCTCCACCCCCACCCCCACCTCCCCCACCCCCCCCCACCCCCACCCCACCCCCACCCCCACCTCCACCACCCCCACCCCCCCACCCCCACCTCCACCACCTCCACCTCCACCCCCCACCCCCACCGGCGTCAACAACCAGTAAAAACAGGAAGGCGCGAAGCAGAGCAACAAACAGAGCGAAGCGACAGAAGATGACGGCGAGTAAATCGAGTTTGGAATAGGAATGTGTGCGCGTGACAAGTCTTTGTTCAGTGCTCCGCCGTTTCCCGCAAACTGACGCACACGCACACGCGCAGATACACACACAGACACACACACACTGACACACACACACAGACACACACACACACACACACACAGACACACGCACACACACACACAAACACACAAACACATACACACATACACACATACACACACACACACACACACACACACATACACACACACACACACGCACGCACATACATACATGTACACACTTACACAAAAACTTGCATATATTTGGAGACGCACACAAGGATATACATATAGACACGTACGCATGCATGCATGCGTGAGTGTGTGTGTGTGTGCGTGTGTGTGTGTGTATAAGTGTGCGTATGTGTACCTATCTGTCTCTTTATCTGTCTTTCAATCTCCTTCTCTCTTTTGCTCTTATCTTCCTTCACCCCCCCCTCCTATCCCAACCCCTCTTTCGCTCCCTCCCCTTCCCTCCCTCCCCCTCTCTCCCCTCCCCTCCCCCC
>NC_051393.1:48297777-48310277 GCF_015228065.2 Penaeus monodon | reverse complement strand
ATCATTATCATTACTGTCATAATTATGATTATCGTCATCATTATCATTAATATTATAACTATCATGATTACCATCATTATCATTACCATCACTATCATTACCAATCATTATCATTACCATCATTATCATTAGCGTTATTTCAGGTTTGTTTTCCTTAGTTACAATGTATTATCTATTTTTCATCTAAATATCTATTCTCCTCTCTCTCTCTCTTTCTCTTTCTCCGTCTGTCTGTCTGTCTGTCTGTCTGTCTGTCTGTCTGTCTGTCTGTCTGTCTGTCTGTCTGCCTGCCTGCCTGCTTGCCTGCTTGCTTGCCTGTCTCTCCCCCTTTCTTCCCCCCCCCCTCTCTCTCTCTCTCTTTCTCTCTCTCTCTCTCTCTCTCTCTCTCTCTCTCTCTCTCTCTCTCCCTCTCCCTCTCCCTCTCCCTCTCCCTCTCCCTCTCCCTCTCCCTCTCCCTCTTTCTCTCTCTTCCCCCTCTCCCCCTTTTTCTCTCCCTCCTCTCCCCCTCTCTCTCCCCCCTCTCCCTCTCTCTCTCTCTCTCTCTCTCTCTTTCTCTCTCTCTCTCTCTCTCTCTCTCTCTCTCTCTCTCTCTCACTCTCTCTCTCTCTCTCTCTCTCTCTCTTTCTCTCTCTCTCCCCCCCCTCCTCTCTCTATCCATCTACACACACAAACACACACACAAAACAATATTGTATAAAAGTGTGGCAAAAATATCACAACTTGCAATCAACAATATTTGTTTTCAGATTTGAACAATAACAAAAGTCTGTTGTGTTAGTAAACAAACAGGACAGAGTGTAAGCAAGAGACGTATTTTGCTTCTTTACTAAATAACCTGATAATATAATGATAGTTTCATCATCGTTATCATTATCATTAGCTCTAGAAATCATTATCACCATCATCAACATCATTATCGTTATCACTATCACCAACGTAATCATTGTTATCATCATCATCGTCATCATCATCATTTTTATTATCATTATTACAGTGACTGTCATTATTATTAACAATATTATTAAAATTACTATAATTTTGCATTAGTATTAGTATCAATACAATTATTACCGTTATAATCATTATCATTATTACTATTATCATCATTAGTACCATTACTATCTTATTACTGTTGGTAATGGTGTTGTTATTAATATTACTATCGTCATCATCATTATAATCAATACTGTTATTATCACTGTTATTATCATAATTATTATTGTTGTTATTATCATTATTATTATTATTATAATTATTATAACTATTATTATTATTATTATTATTATTATTATTATCATCATCATTATTATAATTATTATTATTATTATTATTATTATCATTATTATTACTATTATTATAATCTTTACTAACCTTATTATTATTATTATTATCATGATTATCATCACCATCATTCTATGATGTTATCATTATCATTATTATCATTATAATTTCTTATTCTTAGGGTTATCATCATTATCATCATCACAATTATTACTAATATCATTACCATTGTTAATATTATTATTATCATAATCACCATCATTATTACCATTATTATTATCACTCAGATATGTATTAAATTATTCTTATGTCTATAATACCAACTTTATACAAAATATGAACAAACAAACAAACAAGAAAAAAAAATCAATAACCGATTTTTTATTATTTTATTATTATTATTATTATTATTATTATTATTATTATTATTATTTTTTTTTTTAGTCATTTGAGTTTCCAATTATTCCAACGCCAAATTCCCATCATGGGATAAGCCTGGGTAAACCACCCAATAAAAACAGATTAGTAGGATGTAAATGAAAAATAAATAAAATTCATAAAAAAATCAAATGGAAACACAAAAAAACATTATTTTTCTTAATGATTTACCGATTATTAACCTATTTCTTTCTTTCTTTATTTTTAGAAGCACAAATATATATTTTTTTCTTCTACTTTTTAGTTACCAGAATTTCAATGCAAATAAGCTCCCCTAATCCAGTTTTATTTCGTAGCAAAACAATGAACAAAATTCTAACGCATAGAAAAGTAAAGAGTAAATAAAAAAATAATAAAACAAGTAAATAAGTAAATAAGTAAGAATAACAACTTATAACTTATAAAACAAGGCCGCGAATTCTCTTACTTACAAAACGAGGCCACGAAATTCTCCCACTTACAAAACAAGGCCACGAAATTCTCCCACTTATAAAACGAAGCCACGAAATTCTCCCACTTATAGAACGAGGTCACCAACTTCCTACTTACAAAACAGGTCAACGACATTTCCTGCAGAAGAAATTGGTTAACAAATTTCCTACTTATAACAAAACAAGTTATCGAAGTTTCCGCTCGAGAGAAATGCAAAAAGTATTTTCTGTGATGTTTAATTTATTTTTTTTACTATATCTTATATATATATCTTTCTTTGTATATAATACATATTTTCCTGTTCTCTCTCATACCCTATTCGTTATGTTTCTTTTTGCAATTCATTTTCTCTTTGTATTTCTCTCACGTTTATTTCGTCTTTGCTATTCATAATTTATCTTCCTATCGTACTTCACACTTTTATCTAATCTCTGCTTCTTACATGTATCTCGCAATTTTCTTTCTCCCCTTTATCAACCACTTACTTTCACTCAACATCGTATTTTTTTTCTTTTTTATGTATCTCGCACCATATATTCACTATCTACCTCACCTTTTTTATAACAATAAACACACTTCATTGTATTATATTGTATAGCATTGTATTGTATTCAATAATATCATTATCTTGCATTTCACACTTTTTCACTATTTCACACTTTTATGCATTTCTTTCTTTCATTTTCCTCCCTATATATCACACTTTCATCCTTCTCAAATGTGTCATATGTATCTCACACTTTCATCCTCTTATTGATCTCAAACGTATTATATGTATCTCGCATATGTATCTCCCTTCCTCTGTCTCCCAAACGCATATAATGTATCTTAATCTTCATTCCGGTCTATGTATCTTAAACGTATCTCACATTTTACCCATTTTTATTTATCTCAAACGTATCAATCCTGTTTCACACTTTATTCCCTTCTATGTATCCCGAACATATTACATGTATCTCAATCAGATAGATAGATAAAGAGAGAAAAAAAGTCTGAGAAGTAAAGAAACAGCAAAGACAGACAAAAACAAGAAAAGAAAAGAGAAAAAAGAGGAAAAATAGAAAAAAAATCTCTTCTCTCACACCCTCACACACATTCACCCCTACCCCCTTCACCCCCTCCCTCCCACACTCTAATCCACCCCCACCCCCACCCCCTTCACCCCCTCCCTCTCACACTCTAATCCACCCCACCCCCACCCCCTTCACCCCCTCCCTCTCACACTCTAATCCACCCCCACCCCCACCCCTTCACCCCCTCCCTCTCACACTCTAATCCACCCCCACCCCCACCCCTTCACCCCCTCCCTCTCACACTCTAACCCCCCCCCCCCCCCCCCCACCCCCTCTCACCCCCCCCCTCCCACACTCTAATCCACCCCCACCCCTTCACCCCCTCCCCTCTCACACTCTAATCCACCCCCACCCCCACCCCTTCACCCCCTCCCTCTCACACTCTAATCCACCCCCCCCCCCCACCCCCTTCACCCCCTCCCTCTCACACTCTAATCCACCCCCCCCCCCCACCCCCTTCACCCCCTCCCTCCACACTCTAATCCACCCCCACCCCCCACCCCCTTCACCCCCTCCCTCTCACACTCTAATCCACCCCACCCCCCACCCCCTTCACCCCCTCCCTCTCACACCCTAATCCACCCCCACCCCCACCACCCGTTCTAATCAGAGTCGCCTGACCTTCCACTGCTCATCCCCCCTCCCCCTCCCCCTTCCCCCCCCTCCCCCTCCCCCTCCTCCTCCCCCTCCCCCTCCCCCTCCCTCCTCCCCCTGCATCAACACTTTGGCCTCCGGGAACTCTTCATTCTTGAGAGAGAACGAGAGAGGGAGGGAGGGAAGGAGAGAGGGAGAGAGAGAAGGAGAGAGGGAGGGAGGGAAGAGAGAGAGAGAGAGAGAGAGAGAGAGAGAGAGAGAGAGAGAGAGAGAGAGGAGAGAGAGAGAGAGAGAGAGAGAGAGAGAGAGAGAGAGAGAGAGAGTTTTCTATTCATCTGTCTGTCAGTCTGCATTTCAATATCTTTACGTATTTCACCATCTTAATACCCATTTACACGCACACATGCAACAAATACGTATATATACACACCTGTATCCACGTATGCAAGTATATGCGCATGTACGTACCTCTGCAAAATATATGTTTGCATATATGCATGTATGTATGCAAGTATGCATGTGCGTCTGCATGCAAATATACACTAAAGCATGCAAACAGTGAGAAAGCAGGAGAAAGAGGGACAGGGATCTGCATCTCAACTTCTCGTCCATCTCGCATCATGACGTAAAGGAAGGCGTTTGGAAGGGAAAAGGAGGCCGCGTTGCCCAGACTTTGCTTATCACATAACGTTAGCGAGGAAAATGGGTGTTACGTACGGGGCAGGGAGGGGGAAGAAGGGGGAGGAAGGGAGGTGGAGATGGGAAAGGGAGAACGAGGGGAGGGGGGAGGGGGGAGGAAGGAGGAGGAAGAAGGAAGAAGGGGGAGGGGGAGGGAATGAGGAAGTGGGAGGGGAGGGAAAAGGAGAAGGGACAGGGGGAAGGGGAGGGTGAATGAGAAAAGGGTAAGGAGGAAAGGGAGGGAGAGGAGAAAGGGGTAGAGGGAAGGGAATAAAGAGGAGAAAAAGGCAGGGAAAAGAGAGGAGAAGGAAAAGAAAGAAGGACAAGAAAGGAATAAGGAGGGGGATGGAGAAGAAAAAAAAGAAGGAAGGGGAATAAAAAAACAAAGAGAGAAACCAGGACGGAAAAGGTGAGGAGGAGAAGGCGGAGGAGGAGGAGGGAGAAATGAAACAAGAAGAATGAAGGCAGGAGAGAGAATTATGAGGGGAAAGGGGAGATGGAGGGAGAAAAGAATTGAAGGGGAGGAAGCAAGAAAGGAAGAGGGAGGGGGTGTAGGAGAAGGAAGAGCAAGAAGAGGGAAAGAGAAAAGAAAGGATAGAAAGGGGAAAGATAAAAGGAAAAGGAGGTGTAGACGAGAGAGAGAGAGAGAGAGAGAGAGAGAGAGAGAGAGAGAGAGAGAGAAAGAGAAAGAGAAAGAGAAAGAGAAAGAGAAAGAGAAAGAGAAAGAGAAAGAGAAAAGAGAAAAGAAGAGAAGAGAGAGAAAGAGAAAGAGAAAGAGAAAGAGAAAGAAAGAGAGATAGAGACAGAGATAAAGATAGAGACAGTTAGATAGATAGATAGAGTGAGGCGTAGGGGAAAGAAAGAAGGAGAAAGAAGGTGTAGGGAAAGGAGAGAGTGAGGGGAGGAGGCGCGCAGGATGTGGGGAAGAGGGGAGACGTGAAAACACCTCGTACAGAGACGCCAGTTCCCCATCCCGTCTAGACAAACCCGCTCGCAAATCTTAAGAATGGAAAGAAAGAAAGACAGAAAATCAAAACATGAGGGTAAAAAAGAGGAGAGCTAACCTAGATATTTAATTTGAATATGCACAATGAGTCACACAGAAGAATGGTAAAAAAATAAAGACCTTTATACTTTAAATAACACAAAAATCTGCATATCATGGCTTTCTTAGAATCTGACACACGCATATTGTTATGCAATAACATCTCGACACAAATGAATCTTAACCATCATCAAGCATTTGGTTCTGACACAAACGCATACTGCTATTAACTATCATATCAAAACAAACAGTTTATACGAACCTTTATTTTTAACCAGAATCATCCAAACATGCACCCTGTTATAAAACACTACTTGGATAAAAAAAAAAAAAAATCCTAACATACCTTATAAATTTTCATTTTAAAAACCTACCACGCACGAACACACATACCGTTATAAAATACCGCTTCAATCAAAACCGAACTGACATAAAATCATTTATTTCTATCATTTACATTCATCAAAATCTGCCATGCATAAAGGCCCACCTAGCTATAAAGATGCTTACATAAAACCATTCATTTCTATCTTTTAATTCGATCAAACTCTGCCACGCACAAACACCACCTATACAAAAATAAATAAATAAAGGAAATAATGATTTAACATAAATTAATAAAACCACTCATTTCTATATAAGAAAAGAAAACAAATCAGCCACCACAAATGAATAAAACAGAATTAAAAAAAAACGATTAATTGCCATCAAAATCTGCCATGCACAGTCCAACACAAGAGACATTGTTATGAAACACGACCTCTCTGGCTTGGACCGGTTAAAAGTCTCAGTCCATCCCATCTCCTTCATTATGCAAGACTGACGGAAATGTCTGACCACGTGACGGCAACATCAACGTGGAGATAAGCTTTTACCTTTTTTTTTTTTTTTTTAACTCGAATATTCTCGATCCGGAAGGAAATATGTAAGGGAAAGTACCGGATTCTTTATTCGTTAAGGAGAAATCGTGCGATGAGAGAGGTGCGAGGTGTGGGAAGGTGTATCTCTCTTTTTTTTATTTTTTTTTTACAAACCAGATATTCTGGTTATGTGGTTTTGTATATGGGATTAGCCCTATGAATAATGTGTGACTAATCTATCTAAATGATCTTAAAGGATTATTTACATATGAATAACCTATTAGAATGTAAATTCTACCTCCCCCCCCCAAAAAAAAAAAAAAAAATCAATCTCTACCCCATGTTCGCTCCATGACCCTACGGGCGACACGCCACATTTCAATACCTCACGAATACATACCGGATGGATGACTAACGGCAGACGCGTGACTGAGCAATCTCTCTCGTAAGGAAGCCGAGAGAGCATAATTACTGAATTAATGTGTGTGGATACTACTATTCCGCTCAATTACCGTCCAAGATTGTGATTTTTTCCAATTTGAGATTCTTGGGTTCATTTCGTAATAAGGGACGTGAGAGGTATTATGGTAGGGAGAGAGAGGGAGAGAGGGAGGGAGGGAGGGAGAGAAAAAGTGAGGGTAATGAAAGAGAAAAAGAAAAGAAGGAGAGAAAGAGAGAGGGGGGAAAGAGAAACAGAGAGGGAAAGAGAAAGAGAGAGGGAAAGAGAGGAAGAGAGTTTAAAAAGAAAGAGAGAAAGAGGGAGAGAAAGAGAGAGAGAGAGAGAGAGTGAGAGAGAGAGAGAGAGAGAGAGAGAGAGAGAGAGAGAGAGAGAGGCAGAGGCAGAGGCAGAGGCAGAGAGAGAGAGAGATGCAGAGGCAGAGGCAGAGACAGTGAGAGAAAGAGAGGCAAATACAGACAGAGAAAGAAAAAAAGAGAGAGAAGAAATAAGAAAAAAACACGAACAAGTATAAATCAGATAAACGAACAAACCAATAAAAGAAAACGGATATCCCCCCCAAACACCCCCTCCTCTTCAACCCTTCCGTTCTCCAACACCCCCCTTCCCTTAAACCCTCACCTATCCCTCACGCAACTCCCTTTCCCTCCCCCAATTCCCTTCCAACAGCCCCCTCTCTTTAACCCCCTCCCCCTCCACCCCCCTCCCCCTCCACTCCCCCACATCCCCTTCCCCTCCACCTCCCTTCCCCCTCCACCTCCACTCCCCGTACAGCATCCCTTCCCCCTCCACCACCCCTCCCTCTCCACCACTCACTCCTCCTCCACCACCCCTCCCTCTCCACCACCCACTCCTCCTCCACCACCCCTCCCCCTCCACCCCCACTTTCTCCCCCAGCGTTCTCCCTCACCTCCAACAAAAGCCTGGAAGGAAAGGAGTGCATATGCCAATATATTCAGCGTAGAAGAGCACCGCATAAAGGGGCGTGGCCGAGGGGCGTGGCCGAGCGACGCGTTATGCGGGGTTTCAGATCTGATCTGAAGGGCGGGGGGGGGGGGAGGTGATGAATCTATGATGACTGTGGTGAGTGTGGTGACTGTGAGTGGTGAGTGTGTGGTTGAGTGGTGAGTGTGTGGTGGTGAAGAGGATGTTGATGATGATGATCATGATGATTATGATAATGAGGAGGAGGAGGAGGAGGAGGAGGAGGCGGAAGGTGAGAAGGAGGAAGAAGAACAGAAGAAAGACAATAATAACAAAGACAAGGACAACCAAAAAGAAGGATAAAAAAATCCCCTGGAAAAAAAACAATAACAAATACCAATAAATCCCCCGGAACGAAGCATGACACACGAACATCGCCTGAGAAATACGCAAGGCACTGGCCTCGAGCTTCGCTGAATGACAACTTCTGAGAAATATCAATAACTTTTTGGGTCTGGAATTGCCGCGGTTGCATCCTGACCTTTTCCTGGGTGGAGGGGAGGGGGGAGGGGGAGGGGAGAGAGAGGGAGAGAGGGAGAGAGGGAGAGAGGGAGAGAGAGAGAGAGAGAGAGAGAGAGAGAGAGAGAGAGAGAGGGGAGAGAGAGAGAGAGAGAGGGGAGAGAGAGAGAGGGGAGAGAGAGAGAGAGAGAGAAGGACAGAGAGATAGATAGTAGAAGAGAGAGAGAGAGAGCGAGAGAGAGAGAGAGAAAGAGAGAGAGAGAGAGAGAGAGAGAGAGAGAGAGAGAGAGGTAGAGGAGAGAGAGAGAGAGAGAGAGTGAGAGAGAGAGAGAGAGAGAGAGAGAAAAGGAGAGAGAGAGAGAGTGAGAGAGAGAGCGAGAGAGAGGGGAGAGAGAGAGGGGAGAGAGAGAGAGAGAGAGAGGAGAGAGAGAGAGGAGGGGGGGGAGGGAGAGAGAGGGAGGGGGGGAGAGAGGGGGGAAAGGGGAGGGAGGGGGAGGGAGGGGAGGGAGGAGGGGGGGAGGGAGGGAGGGAAAGGGGAGGGAGGGAGGGAGGGAGGGAGGGAGGGGGAGGGAGGGAGGGAGGGAGGGAGGGAGAGAGAGAGAGAGAGAGAGGATAAGAGAGAGAGAGAGAGGATAGAGAGAGAGAGAAGAGAGAGAGAGAGAGAGAGAGAGAGAGAGACAGAGAGAGAAAAAACAGCCTTTGTGTATCCTTAGCCCATACTATTCTTGGAATCCCCCCCCCTCCCCCCCATTGAAAGAAAGGTTTCTCCTGAGACTAAGTTCTTCCATTGACGCACTCTCTCGCCCTCTCTCCTTCTCCCTCATCCTCTTTCCTCCTATCCTCCCTCCTCCCATTCTCCCTTCTTCCTCCCTCATCCTCCTTTCTCACTCCCATTCTCCCTCACCCTCCCCTCCCTCCAATTCTCGTCCTCTCTCCTTCACCTTCATTCTCTTTCTTTTCATCTCCCCTCCTCCCATTCTCCCTTCTTCCTCTATTCTCTCTCCCATCCTCCCTCAACCTCCCCTTCCTCCACCTTTCGCCCTCCCTCCAATTCTCGCCCCCTTCCCCCTGCCCTTCCCTCCCCCATCTTATCCTCCTTCGCCCTGCCTCCTTCTCTCCTCCTCCCAGCCTCTCACTCTCCATCACCCTCATACGCTCTCCCTCCCTCATCCTCCCTCCCTCCCTCACCCTCGTCCTCCCATACTCCCTCTCCCCCTCCTTCCTCCCTCCATCCCCCACACCCTCCCCTTCTCCCTCATCCTCCCTCTCCTACCCTACCCATTCTATTCCTTGAAATGAAAAGCTGCTGGCGTACCTGTAGGGCCCTCGGGAGAAGAAACCATGAGAAATGCACGAGAAATGAATAGTGGTGGTGGTGGTGGTGATGATGATGATGATGATGATGATGATGATGATGATGATGATGATGATGATGATGATGATGATGATGATGATGATGATGATGGTGGTAGTGGTGGTGGTGGTGGTGGTGGTGGTGGTGGTGGTGGTGGTGGTGGTGGTGGTGGTGGTGGTGGTGTTGGTGTTGGTGTTGGTGTTGTAGGTGTTGTAGGTGTTTTTGTTTTTTGTTGTTTTTGTTGTTGTTTTTGTTGTTTTTGTTGTTGTTTGTTGTTGGTGGTGGTGGTGGTGGTGGTGGTGGTGGTGGTGGTGGTGGTAGTGGTGGTGGTGCTGTTGATGATGATGATGATGATGATGATGATGATGATGACGATGATGATGATGATGATGATGATGATGATGATGATGATGATGATGATGATGATGATGATGATGATGATAATGATAATGATAATGATAATGATAATGATAATGATAATGATAATGATAATGATAATGGTAATAATTATTATGATGATGATGATGATGATGATGGCAGTAATAATAGCAGTAGTAATATAACAATGATAGAGAAAGAGAGAGAGAGAGAGAGAGAGAGAGAGAGAGAGAGAGAGAGAGAGAGAGAGAGAGAGAGAGAGAGAGAGAGAGAGAGAGAGAGAGAGAGAGAGAGAGAGAGAGACAGACAGACAGACAGACAGAAAGAAAGAAAGAAAGAAAGAGAAATGAATAAATAAATAAATAAATAAATAAATAAATAAATAAATAAAGAGAAAGAAAGAGAGCTAGAAAGAAAGAAAGAAAGAGAGAAAAGAAAGAGAGAGAGATAAACGAAAAGGTCATTTCTACCACAAATTCGAATCAGCAGGTCCCTGGCTTATGGGAAACCGACCTACAAGATTTTGTTACGATCTCTCTCTAAGCTTTAGCGTAATACTGCTGACAAAATGACACGAAAAAAATGATAAATGCAACGATAACATATAATAATATAAATGGTAATGATGATAATGATGATACTGATAATAGTATTAATGATAATGATGATACTGATAATAATATTAATGATAATGATGATACTGATAATAATATTAATGATTATGATGATACTGATAATAATATTACTGATAATGATGATAATGACGATGATGCTAATAATAATAGCAACGAATGACTCAATTGATAAATGAATGATAACATCAACGACTAAACAATAACAGAATTACAAGACCAACATAACGTTACAAAGCATAACTTGAAAAAGAAAGAAAAGAAAAAAAAAGTGGCACCTTACCTGGAGGTTCGGCGTGTTGGCACTGTGATCAGGTGTTTCGGGGGGCGTGGCCAGGTCAAGGGAGGAGGGCACGCCTGGGGGGGTCCCGCTGATGGGGCCTTCCATGGGGGGCTGGATGCTGTTGCTGCGGGATCGGCGTCGCCTGAACGAATCTCCGCGGTTGATGATGCCTGGAGGAGGGAGAGAGAGAGAGAGGGCGGTGGTGAGATACGGTGGGTAGTGAAGGGTGGTGGAGGGTGGGGTGTGGTGGGGTGGTGGGTGGTGATGGTGGGTGAAGAGAGAGAGGGAGCGGTGGTGAGATACGGTGGGTAGGAAGAGTGGTGGGGTGTGGTGTGGTGGTGATGGTGGGTGAGGAGAGAGAGAGAGAGAAGGCGGGGTGGTGAGTCGATGGTGAGAATCGGAAGGGTGTTGGTGGTGAAGGGGAGGGGGGCTGACAATGGGTGGTGATAGGGATGAAGGGGAGGGGGTAGGGGTAATCAGTGGGTGAGGAGGGTGGGTGGTGATGGGGGTGGAAATGAGGGTGGGTGAGAGTGGATGGAGGTAGAGATGGTGGTGATGATGGGGGCGGTGACGGAGATCGTTAGAGATCGTGGTAGTGGTGATGAGAATGGTGATGGGAGTGATGATGGTGTGGTGCAGATAGCGGTAGTAATAGTGACGATAACAATACAAAACCACATCAGTAGAAAAAATATGAATGACTGTCTGGAATGAACAGCGAATTGAAACGAGAACTTTCAAATGGAAGGGAAGAGAAAGGAAAGGAAAAAGAGAAGAAAGTGAAAGCAGAGAAGGGTAAGGTAAAGGAGAAGGAAATGACAAGGTAATAGAGGAGGAGGACGAGGAGGAGGAGGAGGAGGAGGAGGAGGAGGAGGGGGAGGAGGAGGAGGAGGAGGAGGGGGAGGAGGAGGAAGGAGGAGGAGGAGGAGGAGGAGGAAGAAGAAGAAGGAGGAGGAGGAGGAGGAAGAAGAAGAAGAAGAAGAAGAGGAGGAGGAGGAAGAGGAGGAGGAGGAGAAGGAGGAAGAGGAGGAGGGAGAGGAAGTCTAGGGAGTGGAGGAGAAAAACGGATATAAAATAAAGTAAAGAAAAAAGAAAGAGGAGAAAGACGAAAATGAAAATGAGTACATGGAAGAAACGAAAAAAGGAATAGACGAAAAAAAAAAAAGGAAGGCAGAGAAGAAAAATAGGAAGAAGAAAAAAGGCAAAGAGAAGGAGGAAAGAATAAGAAACGAAAGAAAGGAGAAAGGGTAATGAGCCAAGAACACCATCATCTATCGCCTTCATTAACGTCAAGATAAGCAAAAGATCCGAGAATCATTACCAAAAGTGATATAGATAAGCGGTTATGTAAGGGATACACATCAGGAGATATTTTGGGCAGTAAAGATGAGATAAAAAGCCAATAATTAGGGTAATAAAGCTGAAGATGATATTTATGACCGTGATTACCATTAGCGTATTCAGAGGGTCAAAACTATTATCTTTAATATTTGTTTAACTTGGACAACGTGATTTTCATTAAAAAAGACAACAACAACACAGGTGCATAGAT
>NC_051393.1:48270277-48275277 GCF_015228065.2 Penaeus monodon | reverse complement strand
CTTTTCTATCGGAACACAGGATAAATAGTACAAACACCATCCAGAGCCAGTTACTGAAGGCAAAGATACTACAATCTTGTGGAACTTTCCAATTCACACAGATCGTACTATATAAGCAAATCGTCCAGATATCGTCATCAAGGACAAAATAAACAACACTTGCCTGTTTATAGATATGAGCAACGCTTCAGACAGAAACGTCCTAACAAAAGTGTTTGAGAAGATATCAAAGTATAAAGACCTGGAAATAGAGGTGGAAAAGAGGTGGCATTTAAAAAACAAAACTTTGCCTGTTGTTACTGGAGCTCTTGGCCTTATAAAGAAAGGTACGGATAAGTTTCTTGAACAAATACCAGGAAATCCAAAATTAGAAGTCAAAAAAATAGTCTTAAACAGCACAGCACATGTTCTCAGAAGAGCGTTATCAATCTGAAGTGTTCTTTGTGTGCGTGAATTGATTTGACTGTTTTGATCTGTGGTTGTTCTGCATATTTTGCATGTTTTTGTTGATGTTCCATTGCCTCAAACTTCAATCACCCTAGGTCGCTGGTAGTGACTCGGTGTTTGATTTTAATTAGCAGATCTAAGGAAACTTTTGTATAAAATAATAATAATAATAATAATAATAATAGTAATAATAAACTACCGTACAAGAGTCTATTTTCTGACTTCAAATAAATGAATGTACACAAGTAGCCATATATAAGTGAGCATATTTATAAGTAGCAGTTATAAGTATGTGAGCATTCTAATGAGCGTATATAACAGGCGTGATAAAGATAAAACGTAAGAGTAACTATTACATCAGAGGCATATAAGCAGCCGACATATACAGCAGTGTACAAGTAACCTTATCAATACGCACCAATACAAGCAAGCAAGCAAACGAGCCCCTCACCCCCCTCAAAACAAGTAAACCCTCATAAGTGGAAAGCAAGTGAGACAGTCCCTCATAAGTGCAAAACAAGAGAGGCCTCATAACTATAAAGCAAGTAAGCCCCTCATAAAAGCAGGCCCCCGTAAGTGTGAAGCAAGCGAGCGATCTCCTCATAAGTATAAAGCAAGTGAGCACTCCCTAAGTATGAAGCAAGTCAGCCAACCCCTCATAAGTGCAAAGCAGGAGAGAGAGAGCCAACCCCCTCATAACTGCGAACCAAGCAAACCAACCCTCTCGCAGGTGCAAAACAAGCAAACCAGCTCCCCCTCATACGCAAGTGCATGACCCGTGGGTGGGCGAGAGGCGCCGCACAAGGGTCAGTACCCGGCGACCCTCATGCATGTGGCAGGTGACAGCTGCACCCTGGCTAATTCATGTCGGTGGCCGTCCGTTGTTCCTGCGGTCGGGAAAAGCCACGGGTCACGGCGGGTCACGGCGGGGCGGCGAGCTCTCTCTCCCTCGGCTTCGTCTGTTGTCCGAAGGGGCCGTTTCGCGTGCTTCGTCTTAGCTTGATTTCTTGTTGGATTTCGGTGTGTCTGTCTGTTTTTTTGTCTGTCTGTCTCTGGCTGTCTCTCTGCAACCCTTTCTTTCTCTTTCTTTTTCTTTGTCTTTCTCTCTCTCTCTCTCTCTTTCCCTATTTCTGTCTCTGTCTCTGCCTCTCTGTCTGTTTGTCTGTCTGTCTGTCTCTGCCTCTATCTGTCTGTCTGTCTGTCTGTTTGTCTATCTGTCTGTCTGTCTATCTATCTATCTATCTATCTATCTATCTATCTATCTATCTATCTATCTATCTATCTATCTATCTATCTATCTATCTATCTGTCTGTCTGTCTGTCCTTTCCTTTTGTATTCATTGTATAATTTTACAGCCTCCTTAGCTTCCCTTCCCCCAAAGAATGAAATATTACTCCATCTAACCCTCGAATCTTCCTCCTTCCTCCTCCTCTATTCCTTCCTTTTCCTTCTTTCTCCCCTTCCTTCCTTTTCCTTCTTTCTCCCCTTCCTTCCCTTTCCTTCTTTCTCCCCTTCCTTCCCTTTCCTTCTTTCTCCCCTTCCTTCCCTTTCCTTCTTTCTCCCCTTCCTTTCCCTTTCCTTCTTTCTCCCCTTCCTTCCCTTTCCTTCTTTCTCCCCTTTTTTTCCTCCTTCCCACTCTTCTTTCATTTTCCTTTCCCTTCCTTTTTTTTTCCTCTTTTTCTCTTCTATCCTTCTTTTCCTCCTTCTCTCCTTCCGCCGTCCCCTTTCCTTTCCTCTTCCTCCCTTTCTCCCCTTTCTATTTCTTCCCTCTTGCCCTCCTCATTCCCCTTCCATTTCCCCCTCTCACTCTTCCCCCTCCCTTCTTTCCTTTCTCCTTCCCTTCCCCCTCTCCGTCTCTCTTCCTTTTCCCCATTTCCCTCTTCCATTCCCTCCTCTTCCCCTCCCCTTCTCCCTCTTCCTCTTGCCCTCCCCGTCCCCCCTTCCCCCTTTTCCTCTCCCCCCCCCTCCCCCCTTCCCCCCTTTCCCACTTCCCTTCCCGTCCCCTTCCCCCTCCCCCTGTCCTCCTCTTCCTCTTCCCCTCCCCCTCCGCCCTCCCCCCCCTCTTCCCCCTTCCCTCTGTCCCCCCTTTCCTCTTCCTCTCTCCCCCCCCCTCCCCTCGCCCTCTTCCTCTCCCCCCCCTCCCCTCGCCCTCTTCCCCTTGCCCTCCGCATCCTCACTTTAAACACCTCTTCCCCGTAATCTCGAGCTTCCCCTCGAAACCGCGTCTTCATGACCATCATTTCCCCTGATGGGGCGTCTTAACCCCCCCCCCTCCCCCCCCCCCCTCCCCCCCCCCCGGTCCTCGTCCTCCTCCCCCCTATTACCTCCTTTTTTCGTACCTCTATCTATTCCCTTCGCCTTTCTTTCTTTCTTTCTTTTTTGCCGATCATTCCTTTCCCCTTCCTCTTTTTTTCGCTCATTTTTTTTTTTTTGTTCTCTCCTTTTCCTTTCCTCTTCTCTTTTCCTCTCATTTTTTTTTTTATCCTCTCCTTCTCCTTCCTCTTTTCCTTTCTCTCTTTCCTCTCCTTCTCCTTCCTCTTTTCCTTTCTCTCTTTTCTCTTCTTTCCCCTTCCTCTCTTCCTCTCACTCTCTCCTTATCCTCTCCTTTCCCCTTCCTCTCTTCCCCTCTCACTCTCTTTTCCCTCTCTCTTCCCCTTTTATATCCCTCCTCCAACATTCATATTTCTTCTTCGTCTTCCTCTCTCTTTTCACCTTCCTTTACCTCCCTCCCCTCTCCCCCCCCCTCTCCCTCTCCCCTCCCTCTCCCTCTCCCTCTCCCTTTTTTCCCCCCTTCCCCCTTTACCCCGGAAAGGGAAAATGGGGGAAGTGAGGGGGGAAGAGAGAGGGAGGGAAGAGCAAAAGGATTAATCCCCTCTTCCCTTCCCCTTTCCCTCCTCCTCCCCTCCCTTCCCTCCCTTTACCCTCCCAACCAACTTGGATTAAATTTCAGATAAAACTTTTTTTTTTTTTTTTTTTTTTTTTAAGTACTTTTTTTTCTTCTTAATTGCACCTCACCCACCTACCCACCCACCTTCCAACCCACCCACCTTCGCAACCCACCCACCCACCCACCTTTCGCATCCCACCCCCCACCCACCCCCTTCCCCCCACCCCCCACCCCCCTTTCCACCCACCCACCCCCACCTTCCAACCCCCCACCTTGCTTTCCCACCCACCCACCTTCGCACCCCCCCCCCCTTCCACCCACCCCTTCGCATCCCACCCCCACCCACCCACCTTCCAACCCACCCACCCACCTTCCAACCCACCCACCCACCCACCTTCGCATCCCACCCACCCACCTTCCAACCCACCCACCTTCGCATCCCACCCACCCACCCACCCCCCTTTCCCAACCCACCCCCCCCCCCCCTTTCCCAAAACCCCCCACCTTCCACCCCCCCCCTTTCGCATCCCCCCACCCACCCACCCACCTTCGTCCCCCCCACCCCCCTTTCCCAACCCCACCCACCCCTTCCACCCCCCCCCCCCCCCCTTCCACCCCCCACCCATCACCCTTCCAACCCCCCACCTTCGACCCCACCCCCACCCACCCCCCTCGCATCCCCCTCACCCACACCCATTTTTCCAACCCCCCACCCACCACCTTCACCCACCCATTCGCTCCCACCCCCACCCCCCCACCTTAAACCCACCCCTTTCGCATCCCACCCCCCACCCACCCACCTTCGCATCCCCCCACCCATTTCCAAACCCACCCCCCCCCCCTTAACCCCCCCCCCCCCCCTCCCAAACCCCCCACCCACCCACCCCCCCCACCTTCGCTCCCACCCCCCCCCCCTTTTCCCCCCCCTTGAAAAATTAAAGAAAAAACCCCTTGGGCCCCCCCCCCCCCCCCCCCCCCCCCCCCCCCCCCCCCCCCCAAAAAAAAAAATTAAAAGGAGAGAGAAAAAAGGGTTGGGAGAAAAGGGGGGGTTTTTGGGAAAAGGATGGGGGGGGAAAGGGGGGAAGAAAAAGAGAAGAGGGGGAGGAGGGGAGAGAAAAGAGAAGAGAAAAGGGAAGAGAAAAGGGAAGAAGAAGAAAGAGAGAGAGAGAGAGAGAGAGGGAGAGAAAAGGAGAGAGAGGAAAAGAAAAGAGAGGGGATAAAAAGAGAGAAGGAGAAAAAAAGAGAGAGAGAAGAAAGAGAAGAGAGAAAAGGAAGGAAAGAGAGAAGAGGGAGAGAAAAGAAGAGGAGAAGAGAAGAAGAGAGGAGAGGGGGGGGGAGAGGAAGAGAGAGAGGAGAGAGAGGAGAGAGAGAGAGGGGGGAAGAGAGGAGAAGGGGAGAGAGAGAGAAAAGAGAGAGAGAAGATGCGGAGTGAATGGCCCCGACACCCAAAAAAAAGAGAGAAAAACGAATCAAAAAAAAAAAAGAAAACTGCAAAAAAATGATTAAAAAATTAACCCACTTCAAAAAAAAAAAAAAAGCCATAGCCTCTGGCCCTTTTCGAAACCCCTTTTTACAAACAAAGGCCTCCCAAACCCCCCCCTCTTAGCCTCCCCCCCCCACCCCCCCTTTTTTTTTTAAAAACCCCCCCCCCCCCTCCCCCCCCTT
>NC_051393.1:48262348-48267348 GCF_015228065.2 Penaeus monodon | reverse complement strand
TGAGAGTCGCTGATTTTGATAAAAATAGAGCCAAAAAAGGCGAAAGTGGCTAATTTGCACCCAGTAGCACCCTTACCAGGTTTGAAATTTGGCGCCTCAACACAAGCGCTTAGTAAAATCTGCTAATTTTCTGCTTTATCGTACACAAGGCTTTTGATATAACTTCCAAAATTGCTAAATAGAATGAAAATACAAATAGAAATTATTCATTTACCTAGAATCTTCGCGTTTTGCATTTAACATTTACAATAGTTATCATCTAAAACTATATCTAACAAAGAAAATGTAAAGTTGATTACTAAAGAGAACATTTTAAAGGAGTGACTTTATCAATTTATTAATATTAACATGTAGGAACATTTTCTGTTTATTTTGAATCACTCAGATGGCAAACCGGCCTGTGTGTTTGTGTGTGTGTGTGTGTGTGTGTGTGTGTGTGTGTGTGTGTGTGTGTGTGTGTGTGTGTGTGTGTGTGTGTGTGTGTGTGTGTGTGTGTGTGTGTGTGTGTGTGTGTGTGTGTGTGTGATCAAAAGTATGTATAAAAGCTACGTACCTGGTACTGTTTTATTAACGATGTTATCGTTATTCTTGTAAACAATATCTGCATTGAACTGTGGGCCAAAGGTTATGTCATTATGTAGTCCTCATACTGAATTTGGTTAGCGATCTCATTTAATTTTCACCTATTACAAGCACGCGCTTCTCATTAACAATAAAATATATTGGCAAGCACATTGTTAACCCTCAGTGTATTAAAAATAATTATAAAAAATGTGAATGCGGAAAATCAGTTATTTTGTGATTACATTACATTATACTGATTACACTACACTGAGATACACTTTTACGTGTATGTGGAAAATTAGTTATTAATTGGTTACATTGGCAAACAAAAACAAAAAAACAAAAACAAAGCAAAACAAAATAATAATAATAAATAAATAAATAAATGAAATCGTCTACTTTCGACCGTAGACTTTTAATAATGTTTTTGGCTTATCTCACCACACGAACATTCCTCTCCCCCTCTCCTCATCTCCCCCTTACCTCTCCCGTATCCCTCCACACTCTCGCCTGTCTCCCTCCCCTCAATCACTCTCCCTCTCTTCTCCCCTCTCCCTCTCCTCTCATCCCTCTCCCTCTCTTCTCCCCTCTCCCTCTCCCCTCATCAATTTCCCCTCTCCCTCTCCCCTCATCAATTTCCCCTCTCCCTCTCCCCTCATCCCTCTCCCTCGCCTCCCAGAATCCCCTTCGCAAATCAGATTCCCCACAGAGGGTCCGAGGCATGAATCAGTGTTTGCGGTTTTGTTATTCTATGAAGTCACGTTCTGAGAAGGGGGAGGGGGGGGTGGGGAGGAGGAGAAGGATGATGATGATGAGGAGGAGGAGGTTGGGGAAGGGGAAGGGGGAAGGGGGAGGGGGAGGAGGAAGAGAGAAGGAGGTGGATGGGATGGAGGAGGAGGAAAAGGGGCAGGAGGGAGAAGGAGAAGGAGGAGGAGAGAGGGAGGAGGATGGGATGGAGGAGGAAGAGGATGGGAGGGGGAAGGCAAAATTAAAGAGGGCGGGAAAGAGGGGAAAGGAAGGAAGGGAAAGGAAAGGAAAGGTGCTGGGTAAATGGAGAGAGAGAGAGAGAGAGAGAGAGAGAGAGAGAGAGAGAGAGAGAGAGAGAGAGAGAGAGATAAGAGAGAGAGAGAGAGAGAGAGAGAGAGAGAGCGATAGATAAACAGATAGATAGATAGATAGATAGATAGATAGAGAGAGAGAGAGAGAGAGAGAGAGACAGATAGATAGATAGAGCGAGCGAGAGAGAAAGCGAGAAACAGACATAGAGAGGGAGCGCCCCCCTCTCCCCCCTCCTCCCCAATACCTTTCCCGCTTGTATTTACTCGTCCTCCGCCACGCCCTCGCACTCAGCTAAGGACGAGTAAAGGTTGAGTCGCGTCGAGAGCTGCGTTCAACTCTCAAGCTCTTTAACACGTGTTGAACCTTCGTCTCCCGAGTGCGTTTCCCGAAATGCCTTTCTCTCTCTCTCTCTCTCTCTCTCTCTCTCTCTCTCTCTCTCTCTCTCTCTCTCTCTCTCTCTCTCTCTCTCTCTTTCTCTCTCTCTCTCACTCTCTCTCTCTCTCTCCTTCTTTTTTTTTTTTTTTTCTTTTCGTTCTTGATTTCTCTCTCTCTCTCTCACTCCCCCTCTCCTTCCCTCCCCCTCTCCTTCTCTCTCCCTCTTTCCCCTCTCCCTCTTTCCCCTCTCCCTCTCCCTCTCTCCCCCTCTCCCCCCCCCCTCCCCCTCTCTCTCTCACGTGTTTAATCTTCGTCTCCGGAGTACGCGTCTTGATCTTCTTTTTGTTTCTTTCTTTTTTATCTTCATTCTTGTTTAAAATTATAAATCAATCGATAAATGAACGAATGAATGGAGGAATAAAGAGATAATTGAATGAGTGAATGTATAGATAACTGAATAAATATATAAATAAAGAAGATAATGAATAAATGAATAAATCAATAAAATAAATAAATAAACACATAAACAAATAAAAAATATATATAAATATAAGAATAAATTACTAAATCAGTCTAAAAATAAATGGAAATAATTTTTAAATAAATGAATAAACAAGCCCATTAAAATTCTCTTTTTATTTCTATTCCTCACACTCACACGCACTTTTCCCCTCTGTGTGTGTGTGTGTGTGTGTGTGTGTGTGTGTGTGTGTGTGAGTGTGTGAGTGAGAGTGAGTGAGTGAGTGAGTGAGTGAGTGAGTGAGTGAGTGAGTGAGTGAGTGAGTGAGTGAGTGAGTGAGTGAGTGAGTGAGTGAGTGAGTGAGCGAGCGAGCGAGCGAGCGAGCGAGCGATCAAGCAAGCAAGCAAGCAAGCAAGCGAGTGAATGCATGTGTGTGCGAGAGCGTGTAGTCTTGAGCATATGTATGCGTGAACGTAAGCATATAAGCGTGAGACTGTATGTGTATGTGTGTGTGTACGTGTGTCTGTGCGTGTACCTGTAGTTCGACACTGCCCCTTGAATCTTCCTCCTGTTTACTCTCGTTATACACACGTGGTTGAACCCGATGCCTCGACACAGACTTAAACAGCCAAGAGACAGTTTCAGTGAAGTGACGTTTTAAAAGAGGAGAAAGTTTCAAGAGAGGTGGAAGTTTCAGTGAGAAAGTAGCTGCAGCGAAAAGGCAGTTTTAGCAAAGTGATATTTTCAGTGAGAGAGAGAGAGAGAGAGAGAGAGACGGGGGGGGGAGGAGAGAGAGGAGAGAGAGAGAGAGAGAGAGAGAGAGAGAGAGAGAGAGAGAGAGAGAGAGAGAGAGAGAGAGAGAGAGAGAGAGAGAGAGAGAGAGAGAGAGAGAGAGAGAGAGGGAGAGAGAGAGAGAGAGAGAGAGAGAGAGAAAGAAACGAAAAAAATAATCATTCTCATCCCTATATCTCCCTTATAATAACTCTTGAGCCAAACCAAACCAAAATAATAACAACAACAACAATAACCAAGATTATTTAAAAGAGATTATTAATAATTCCCCTCCAATTACCAAATAACAATTTCGACACTTAAAGACATTCCGAACGGATAATCATATCCAAAATGGCCGAAATTAGCTCCTCTCTCGTGGCCTCTGCACGGTGAAGATAATCCGACTCGGTTTCCACAATATCCGCTTTAGAACACACCATACAAGGGCAAGCTATAATGGCCATGGACGCCGGTTGAATGGCGAGGTTATGAATCAATTTCAACTCAGATTGCGGCGGGAATCGGATGTCTCGCTCGCACGTAGATAATTAGCCGAAACTTTGATTGCGGGGAAGATAACCTCTCGTGATGGCGGCGCTGGAGATTGAGAGAACGTTTTAACTGTTGTCCTGAGCCTTCGTTTACTATCATCATTTTCATTATTGCTATTATAATTGTTATAGGCCGCGGTGGCCGAGTGGTTAGAGCATCGGACTCAAGACTGTCACGACGGCAATCTGAGTTCGAGGGTTCGAGTCACCGGCCGGCGCGTCGTTCCCTTGAGCAAGGAACTTCACCTCGATTGCCTACCTAGCCGCTGGGTGGGCAAGTCAGTCCAAGTCAGTGCCGGGTAAATAGAGATGGTGACTCGATAAAAACACCGGGCGGAAGGCAATGGCAAATCATCGCTCTAAATTGCCAAGAAAATCATGGAAATCCATGATCGCCAACGTCCTGGTGGGACAGGGCACTTGAACAATGAATTATTCTTGTTATCATTATCATTATTGTCATTATTCTTGTTATTATATAGTTTATAATTATTATCTTGATAATTTATTATCTGCCTGGACGTCTGTCTGTTTCCCTTCCTTTTTCTCTTTCTCTTTTTTCCTTCTGCTTCTGTTTCTCCTTCTCCCTCTATCCCCCCCTCTCTCCCTCTTATTCCTCTCCCGCTCTATCTCTCTATCTATCAGTCTTTTTTCTATTCCTCTTTCTTTTCTTTCCCTCTCCTCCTCCTCTGGCTCGATCATCATTAACATAATAATTAATTGTGTTTAACGTATCAAATTTTATAGCTAATGAATGCCAAAAGCCTAAGTCAGGGCTTTGCATAATATACCTTCCTTTATATTTTTTTTCCTATCAAATTTCTATTAATATTTCCTTATCAGGAAAGGAGAAGAAAATGTGAAATAAAATGCAGAAATACACTGACTACATCTATCCATCTATATCTGTATGAATGTTATTATGTATTTATGTATATATACATGTATATAGATGGATATTCTTATAGATAGATAGATAGACAGATAGGCAGGTGTAGATACGTATATAGATAAATATATAGATAATGTTTATAAATGCCTGTGTGTGTGTGTGTGTGTGTGTGTGTGTGTGTGTGTGTGTGTGTGTGTGTGTGTGTGTGTGTGTGTGTGTGTGTGTGTGTGTGTGTGTGTGTGTGTGTGTGTGTGTGTGTGTTGTGTGTGTTGTGTGTGTGTGTGTTGTGTGTTTGTGTGTGTACGTGTATGTGCAAGTGTGTGTG
>NC_051393.1:48237762-48244748 GCF_015228065.2 Penaeus monodon | reverse complement strand
GCAAAACATAATAATCAACATTTTGTATTTCATAAAACCTTTTAAAGATTGGGAATTACTTTTGCTTTGGATGCGAAAACTTTCCATCAGTTACCTTTCGATTCCTTTGTGTTGAATTGACGTTTATTGCTGGCTTAGATGGCGAGAGCTTTCGGACAATGGAGAGTATTTTGCACATGTTGATCGATATATCAATTAGGTTTATATCACCAGCACATTTTATTTATCTATACAAGTGTACAATTAACATAACACACACACACACACACACACACACACACCCCCACACCCACACACACACACACACACACACACACACACATATATATATATATATATATATATATATGCTATGTTTCCCACCTAGTCCCAATTAATGACTCGGAAATTCAAAAGCAACTTAAAAGTATATTGGAAACAGATTTTAAACTAATTTTTAAAATACTGATTTTAAATTGATTCCCACAAAAGATACATCTTGTGTTGATGAAAAGAATTTGTAGCAAAAAATCCTCTCTCTTTCTCTCTCCCTCTCCCCATCTCCCTCTCCCTATCTCCTTCCTGTCCCCTCCCCTTCCCTCCCCATCCCCCCTCCCCCTCCCTCCCTCTCTCCCTCTTCGTCTCCATCTCCCCCCCCCCTCCCCCTCTCTTACAGGCATTCATTTCAAATTAGATTCAGAAATGAGTATATCCAGGCTTTTCACAGCAAACCATTTACATATCTACTTCATTCCCCTCGAACTGAAGCCAAGCAGCTGGAGAATAAGGTAAACAAACCTTTTAATCAAGACGTTACGAGAATTTCCCGCCAAAATTAAATTCATTTGCATTCTATCTTTTTTTCTCCCTCTCTCTCTCTCTCTCTCTCTCTTTCTCTCCATCTTCTCTCCTCTCTCTCTCTCCCCCTTTCCTCTATCTCTCTCTTCTCTCCTCTCTCTCTCTTTCCCCTTCTCCTCTCTCTCTCTCTCTCTCTCCTTCTCCTCTCTCTCTCTCTCTCTCTCTCACTCTCTCTTTTTCTTCTTTCTCTCGTCTCTTTTTCTTTCTCTTGCTTTAAAAGTCAATCTTTCATATTCTTCTTTCGTGTCCTTTTGTTGTTCTTTTTTTCTTTTTTCCCTCTCTTTTTTTCTTTTGTCGTTAATATCTTTTTTCTTGGTATTGGGAGTCAATTTTTTGCAGTAGTTAATGATTGGATTTGCGTAGGAACGAATTTGTGTCGTTATTTGAGAGGGTTTGCGTTAAAGGAGGTTTGAGGCATTTTGGGAAATGTAATGTGACGTCCATATTTATGCATGTGAGTTTAGAAACATCCATTTGTAATTGTAGGAATGTTTGTGCGCGTTTCTTAATGTGCGATAAATTTACGTGTGTTGCCTGTATGTCTTTTGGAGGCGAAAGTCCGTTGTGTGGAGTGATTTGGAAGTGTGTGTGTGTGTGTGTGTGTGTGTGTGTGTGTGTGTGTGTGTGTGTGTGTTTGTGTGTGTGTGTGTGTGCGTGTGCGTGCGTGCGTGCGTGCGTGCGTGCGTGCGTGTGTGTGTGCGTGTGCGTGCGTGTGTGCGTGTGCGTGTGTGTCCGCGTGCGTGCATGCGTTAGTGAGTGAATGCGTGTGTGCGTATGCATACGTCTGGGTATGCGTGAATATGTGCGTATGCGTGTATTTAGCATATCCGTGTGTTTAGTGCACACTATATACCAGAAGCTATATAACTTCGCCAGCCGTGCCCGTATGCCGTAAGTGCGCACGCTTGGCGATACGCAGATGTTTTGAGTTCTGAGAGAAAGTTCTATTTCTGACATGGGCCAAGAACCAAGGGGAGAGGAGAATTTAAAAAAATAATAATAATGAAAATAAAAAAAAGTAAAAAAAAAGAAAAAAAAATCTGTACATAATGTATTTTTACGATTCCTTTTTTTTTTTTTTTTTTTTTTTTTTATATAATACTGAACTCGAGGGATTTTCTTTAACCATGATGGCTGTCATATTATTTTTTTTTCTTTCTCTTTTTGTATTCCTCTCCCACCTTTTTTTTTCTTTCTTTCTTTCTTTCTTTTTTGATAGGCCTATCTGCTCCGACGTCTAATAAGAAGGAGAATATTTCTTTTGTTATTTCTGTCAGATATGTACATCCTCCTCGTCTCAAAAAAAAAAAAAAAAAAAAAAAAAATACGGTGAAATGAAGAAGAAGGTGAAATATTTGATGATTGTGATAGGTAAAGGAGGAAATATATCTTGAATAATGCAATAAGATATTAATAATGTTAATAATTATAATGATGGTATAACAAAAACAATATAAGTAACATATAACAGTGATGATGGTGATAATAATGATGATAATAATATTAATAATAATAATAAAAAAAAATAATAATAATAACAATAACAATGATAATAATAATATCAATAATAATAATGATGATGACGATAATAATAACAATATTAATAATGATAATAATAACAATATTAATAACAACAATCACAACAATAATAGTAATAGTAACAATAACAATAACAGTAATAACAACAATAATGATAATAATAATAATAATAATTATCATTATTATTATTATTATAATTATAATGATAATAATAATGATAATAATGATAATAATAATAATAATAATAATAATAAGAAGAAGAATAATTATGATAATAATGATAACAATAACAATAACGACAACATCAATAACAATAATAACAACAATAACAACAACAACTACTACAAAGAAAAAAACACAACACTACTCCTAACAACAACAAACGATCACAAACGCCCAAAACTCAAGCAAAAAAAAAAAAATAATAAAAAAAAAAAAAGCGCACTTTAACATTCGCGCCAATCCCGCTGCTTCGCTCTATCGGCCAAGCGCAACCTTAACTTCAATGACGTCATAGGATGATAAAGTCTGTGACGTCACACGATCACGCGAGATATGGTGACGTCATGGCCATGGAGGAAAGGGGTGGGGTTTAGGGGGAAGGGAGGGGGGGAGGCTAGTCCGCGTGACGTCACGAATGATAGATACGCACAGAGTCGAAACTTTTTTTTTCCTCTTTTTTTCTGTATTTTTTGGTTTATTTATTTATTTATTTTTGTTTTTTTGTTGATGAGTAATGACATTTCACTGAATGTCGTGGTCGATCAGATCTGGTAAAAGTTATTTGCTCTCGTTGCTGTATCGAAAGGCTGTCACACCTCAAAGGCCAGTGATAAAATAAAAAAAAGAGAAAGAAATTATATAAAAACAAAAAACAGTAATGGCTAAAATACCAAATTAAATAACCAAATTGCTCTAGACAATCACTTAAAGTTGAAATTATAGTCCCTGAAAAGAAAAAAACATTTTCAGCCTCGGTTTCGGACAACTTGCCTTGTTTAAGTTTACGTCCATCAGCACTGAACAAACAAGAGTCTTTAACGAGTTTCCTTCCTTTACGAAAAAAATGTATAAACACAAGTCTGGACATGTATAATTTCTAGAACACGGAGTATGTTACATCCATATTCACTTCACACCATAGTATATCATTATATTCATTATATCTCTGCTAACTATACGACACTCACTAGTCCGGCAAGCTCAGAGACCAGACAGTTACCGGAATATCGGAGTTTTCTAAACCCACTGAAAGCTCACGGTAAAAATAAGAAATATAAAAATTATGGTCACTTGAAAGACATGTAAAGAAGCTTATATACACCATCAATCCAAATAGAGCTCCATCAGTCACCGATATTTCTTCTTTTTTTGCCGGAACGGTGAATGGCGGGGCAAGCGAGGGTCAGCCTTATCAACAGCATAACCCCGATTCTTCCACGACCGACAAACCCAATATTGACGATATCACTGGACGAGCATCAATCGCCTCTTTACACAGTATCTGGTCCTTCTATACATTCTATTCTACCATTAACTCCACGGTAACCACGCACAAACACTCTATAATTTCCCTGATTCCCATACTTTCATGGTAATATTTCAGGGTCGCGCTACCGATAGCCCCGTCACCTGACTCGCCAAGGCCAGGTGTACCAGACGGATATATCACCGAGAAAAAGATTGATCGATGTGGTTTAAACCCGTTTTCGATTAAAAAAAAAAAAAAAGAAAAAAAAAGAATGTTTCACCGAGAAAAGTGACGTTGGCGAGGAAATATAAGATTTAGGGGGGTTTTAAAGGGAAACCAAAATTTCCCGTTTGGTTTGGTTTTTACCCTTTTCTCTCTTTTCTTTCTTCTCTCTCATTTTCCCAAATTTCTTTCTTTCTATTTAATTTCTTTAATTTTTTTAAAAAAATTTTTTTTTTCTTATTTTTTTTCTTTCCTTTTTTTTTATTTTTTCCTTTCTCTCTTTTTTCTCTTCTTCTCTTTTTTTTAAAAAATTTTTTTCTCTCTTTTTATTTTAAAATTTTCCCTTTTCCCCCCCCTCTAAATTTTTTTTTACCTTTTTTCTCCTTTTCTCCTTTTTCTTCCCCTTTTTCTCTCTTCTATCTCTCTTTTCCCCCCTCTTTCTCTTTTTTTTTCTTCTTCTTTTCTTCTCTTTCTTCTCTATCTCTCTTTCATCTCTCTTTTCTTTTTTTTTTTTCTTTTTTCATTTTTAAAATTTTTTCTTTAAAATTTTTTTTTTTTTTTATTCCTTTTTCTTTCTAAAATCCGTTTTTTTTTTAAAATTTTTTCTTTCCCCCTTTTCCCCTTTTTTTCTTCTCTCTAAATTTTTTTTTAAAATCATTTTAATTATTTCTTTTTTCTTCTTTTTTATTTTTCTTTTTTTTTTTTTTTTTTTTTTTTTCTCTTTTCTTTCTTTTTTTTTTTCCCCCTTTTTTTTCTCCTCTTCTTTCCCCCCTTTCCCTTCTCTTCTTCTTCTCTTCTCTCTCTCTTTTCCCCTTTCTTTCTTTTTTTTTTTTTCTGGTTTTCCCTTTTTCTTTTCCCCCCCTTTTCTCTCTTTCTTTTTTTTCTCTCTTCTCTTTCCTTTCTCTCTTTTCTCTCTCTCCCCCTCCCCTCTCTTCCCTCCTCCCTCTCCTCCTCCTCTCCCCTTTCTTCCTTCCTCTTCCCCTCTCTTCTCTTTCCCTCCTTCTCTCCTCTCCCCCTTTCTTTCCCTCTTTTCTTTCCTTCTCTCTTTCTCTTTCTTCTCTCTTCTCTTCTCTCTCTCTCTCTCTCTCTTTTTCTCTCTCTCTTCTTTCCCTCTCTCTCTCTTCCTTTCTCTCTTCTTCCCTCCCTTCTCTTTCCCTTTTCTTCTTTTCCCCCCTCCTTCTCTCCTTTCTCTCTCTCTCTCTCTCCTTCCTTCCTTCCTTCCTACCATCCCTCTTTCCCTTCTCTTCTTCCCTGCCCCCCCCTCTCTCTCTCTCAATCTCTCCTCTCCTTTTCCCTTCCCCACCTTCCCTTCCCCCGCCCCCCTTTCCCCCCTCTCCCTTCCCTTCCCCCCTCCTCCCTTCCCCTCCCCCCTCCTTCTCCCCCCCCCTTCCCTCCCCCTCCCTCCTTTCCCCCCTCCTCCCCCTCCCCCCTTCTCCCCCCCCCTCTTCATTCTCTTCCCCCTTTCCCTCTCTCCCTTTTCCCTTCCCCTTCTCCCTCTCCCTTCTCCCTCATTTTCCCCTCCCCCAATCTCCCCCTTTCCTTTAAGGCTCTCTTAGCACACTCCATCTTTCCTCGAAAAGTATAAACGCAAAGTTCCGTTTTCCCATTGACGTCATCATCATCAAAAAAAAAAGAAGAAAAAAAAAAATGAAAAAAAGAAAGAAAGAAAGAAAAGAAAAAAACGGTATCCGATATGATATCCGTCTTATTATGGGTGATTTAATGCAAGAGCAACATGGCAAAATTACCATTGTTGTGAACTGGGATTCCTGTCAGATTCTATGACGTCATTCTGTAGAAGGTCAGAGATGAGGAGAGAAAGAGAGAGAGAGAGAGGGATTTGATGGAGGGAAAGAGAAGGAGGTTTGGATGGCAGAGAAAGAGGAAGAGAGAGAGGGGAGGAGGAAGGAGGGAGGGAGGGAGGGAGGGAGGAGGGGAAAAAGGGGAGAGAGAGGAGAGAGAGAGAGAAGAAGGAGAGAAGAGAGGAGAGGAGGAGAGAGAGAGAGAAAGGGAAGAAACGAACAAGAAACCCCATGAACAACCAGACAGACAGACAGACAGACAGAGACGAAAAAAAAATTCCAAAAGTCATAACCTACGCAGAGACGAACAAAGAAACACCGATAAACAAGGCACTCCAAGAAGCGAGGATAAACAGACGTACTCTCCTTGAACCCCCCCCCCTTCTCCCTCCCCCCTCCCCCTTCCTCCCTCTTCCCTCACCCCCCCATTTCGAGGAACAGCTCAAGATCTCGGGGATTTCCAAGTTCCGTCTCCAGAGCATCCTCGAAACACAGGCGCCTTGTAGAGTAACAATCTTGTAGCGCTGTAGAACATGATCCCCCTTATGGTGTACATCTCGTTTACGTGTACATGTGTGTGTGTGTGTGTGTGTGTGTGTGTGTGTGTGTGTGTGTGTGTGTGTGTGTGTGTGTGTGTGTGTGTGTGTGTGAATAGAGAGAGATAAAGGGAGAGAGGGGAGGATGGTAGGGAAGAAGGAAGGAAGGAAGGGAAGGGAGGAAGGGATGGATGGATGGATGGAGGGAGGGAGGGAGGGAGGGAGGGAGGGAGGGAGGGAGGGAGGGGGAGGGAGGGAGGGAGGGAGGGAGGGAGGGAGGGAGGGAGGGAAGGAGGGAGGGAGGGAGAGGAAGGGGGAGGGAGGGAGGGAGAGGGAGGGAGGGAAGGAGAGAGAGAGAGAGAGAGAGAGAGAGAGAGAGAGAGAATTCTAAGAGTGAGTCATACGTTTAGGTTTATTTAAACTGTAATATTACCCTTCGGAATTGATCAATGCTAAATAATAGGTATTCCGTCTTTCAAAAAAAAAATAAAAAATAAAAATAAATAAATAAATAAATAATAATAATGATAGATAAATAAATAAATAAATAAAGATAAAAAATAAAACGTTTTACAAAAT
>NC_051393.1:48227762-48230262 GCF_015228065.2 Penaeus monodon | reverse complement strand
TTCGTAATAAAATTCACGTGAGGGACTTTCGGAAAGTTTTTATCTTATAACATGATCCGCGTAATTATTAAAACTATTAAAACTCGAAAATCAAATCCACGAGTGACTTAAAGAGATGAAAATTCAGAAAAGTGAAAGATAAAAATGGTAGATAACGGAATATAAGAAAGGAAGGGGCGAATCATGGAAGATTTAAAATGTAAAGAAAGGGGGCGAAGGAAGAAAGCGAGGAAGAGCGAAAGAGGAAAAAGAGAAAGAAAGAAAGAGAAAGGAGAGAAGAGAAAGTAAGATGGACCAAAAGAAACAAAAGGCAGATAAAAAAATAATAATGAATAAATAAAATAAAACAGTAGGAAAGAAATAATGGAAGACGAAAGACGAAAAAGGGAGAAACAACACAGAACCAAAAAGCAAAGGAAAATTACGAAAAAAGAACGAAAAAAATAAAGAATCAAACAGACAGATTTTTTCTAAGAAGAAAAAAAAAGAAAAAGATTTGATGCAAATTAACAAACCTGAATCTTGATCCAATAATGACAATTCAAACCACAGAAAATGCGATGAAAAAGAAAGAAGGAAAGAAAGAAAGAAAAAAAAAACATATGAATAATCCAAATCAGATAATAAAGAAATTCTTAAAAAAAAAAGAAAAAAAAAAAAAAAAAAAAAAAAAAAAAAAATATATATATATATATATATATATATATATATATTATATATATATATATATATATATATATATATATATATATACATATTGCAGCACAACACAATAAATCTTAATAAAACAATAATAATCACTTAAAAATCATAGTAAAATGATAATGATAATCACTTATGACCTTTTTGTTCAACGCGAGACTCGACAACAGAATTTCACACAGCTGGACGTTCTGAAAAGTGTATAACGTGAATCTATATTAAATATATTAATCTTAATTAATTAAGCTCAACAACAACAGAAAAATGACGTCGTGATGCTGATACGGATAGGAGAAAAGAGAAAATAAAAGTAAAAGTGAGAAAGAGGAGAAAGAAAAAAAAAGAAAAGAGAAAGAAAAATAAACCGAAGTGAAAGAATTAGAAGAGAGAGAGAGAAAAAAAACTTGCATACATACAGAGATGCATACATATAAACAAACGCACACACGCACACACACACACACACACACACACGCACACACACACACACGCACACACACACACACACACACACACACACACACACACACACAAGAAAACTTCCTCTCCTTCCCTTCCTTCCCTCCCCCCCTTTTCCCCTCCTCCTCCCTCCCCCACATACCACGACGGGGCTTTCCTCTCCCTCCCTCCCTTCCCTTCCTCCCCCTCCCCCTCCCTTCCCCTTCCTCCCTCCCCCTCCCCCCCTTTTCCCCTCCTCCTCCCTCCCCCACATAGCACGACGGGGCTTTGTGATCTCGTACCTTTGAATAATTGCCGTCGCCTCCGCCCCTCCCCACCAGAACCTCACTCGCACTCCCACGGATTATAACTTGCGAGGATTATTAGAGTGTCCTCGTGTAAAGGGGGTGGGGGGGGGGGAGGGGGAGACGAGGAAGGGGAAATTGGGAGATGGGGGATGAAATGTGTGTGTGTGTGTGTGTGTGTGTGTGTGTATGTGTGTGTGTGTGTGTGTGTGTGTGTGTGTGTGTGTGTGTGTGTGTGTGTGTGTGTAAGTAAATAAGTATGTAATCTGTATGTATATATGTATGTATGTATGTAATATGCATGTATGTATGTAATATGTAATATGTATGCATGTATATATGTATGTATGTATGTATGTATGTATGTATGTATGTATGTATGTATGTATGTATGTATGTATGTATGTATGTATGTATGTATGTATGTATGTATGTATGCATGTAATATGCAATATGTATGTATGCATCTTTTTTTCTATCTCTTTCTTTATACACACACATACCTCTTGCGTTGCGTGCGTTTCTACACTCTGGCGCGGCATTCTGTGCGTGCGAAGCGTGAATTCATATTGCGAGGAATGTGTGTGTATATGTGTTTGCGTGTGAAACGGCCTAATCTGTTTAATCCATTTATGCAGGCTCATTTTACCCATCATATACTTGTGCACTCACTCATGCATGCAAGCATATTATTATTCAATTCCTCTTTCTCTTTCTCTTTATGTTCATTTCTCTTTCTTTCTTTCCATCTCTTTCTCTTTCGCTCTCGCTCTCTCTTCCTTCGCGCTCTCTCGCTTTCGCTCTCGCTCTCTCTCATTCTCTCTCTCTTGCTCTCGATTTGTCTGTCTGTCTGTCTGTCTGTCTGTCTTTCTCTAACTCTTTCTCTCTCTCTCTCTCTCCCTCCCTCTCCCTCCCTCCCTCTCCCTCCCTCCCTCTCTCTCCCTCCCTCGCTCTCCCTCCCTTCATCCCTCCCTCCATCCCTCCCTCCATCTATCCCTCCCTCTCCCCCTCCCCCTCGCTCTCTCCCTCTCTCCCTCTCCCTCTCCCTCTCCCTC
>NC_051393.1:48206263-48210162 GCF_015228065.2 Penaeus monodon | reverse complement strand
CATTTTACCCATGAGAATCACCATCACCATTAGCACTACGAAAATTGATATCATAAACCGATATCATCGTCCTAATAACAAAAACGAAAATAAAATAAAATAAAATAGAATAAAATAAACATTCCCTATCAGTTAAATCCCCGATGAAAGTGTTTTAACTAATCAAAATCCACGAATAAACCTCTCCCCCCCAAAAAAAAAAAAAAAAAAAACACCTCGGGAAGTTAAACTTTCCAATCCTTTTTTTTAATGAATAATTTGTCTGATTCAACCATTCTTTCACTTCTATGAGGAAGTTTGGAAACTATGAACACACATTCACACAAATGGATACGTTTAACATACACTAACAAAACTATACATACATCTACAGACAGATACATACAAGTTCATTCCACAGATACATACAAATGCATTCCACAGATACATAGCTACATTCCACAGATACATACATACATATGCATCCACGCATTTACAGACGCACATGTACACGGTCATGCATTTACAAACTCGTGGGAGCCTCCGCAGAAACACAATATATCATGCAGTGACAGAAACGCGCTGCATCCATAGACATACGTGGATTTATGGACATGCATTGCTCTCCCAGACAAATTCAGTTTGTGGGTACGTGTGTGCGTGCGCCGCGAGAGGGCTTGGTTGTCTGCTTGCGTGACTGTGTAGGTGTGTGGGGAGAGACGTGTTGTGTGTGTGCGTGGGGGGGATAGGGTGGGTGTTTGTGTGTGTGTGTGGGGGGTGCTTGTGTGTCTGGGGGGGGGGATAGGGCGGGCGTTTCTGTGCCCACGACATCTTTCTTTGTCTGTAGGTGACATTACACAGTATCCAAGTGTCTTCTGTATCTCAAGAAAGTATCTCAAGGAAGATCAATCGCAGGCATACGTCTAGTCGCAGCTGTGTCCGGTGCGTTCGCGTGGAGGGAGCCCGAGGGAGGGAGGGAGCCCCAGGGAGAAAGAGAGCCAGAGGGAGGGAGGGAGGGAGCAAGTGAGCTAGTGGGAGGGAGGGAGGGAGCCAGAGGGAGGGAGGGAGAAAGCACGAGGCCGCTCCAACACTCTGTAACCGCAAAGATTACAGTTCCTTGTAGCGGTGACAGTGCAGCGTGTTAGATCGATTCTTGAACACAGCCTTTAAGCACTTACGTCACTTTCATTAAAGACACCAAAGCTTTTGTTATGATGGCACCGTTCCCATCTATTTCCCGGGCACTGCCAAGAACTCTGGCACCGACAAATTATTATGCCTGTGCCCCGTGCCAACAATGCAAAGTCCGCTGACAACGCCTCTGTCACCGTCAGTGCCCCCTCGTCTGGCACTCTTCACCATCCACTTCCGCTTCCACAGTGCGCTCGCCTCGCCTTCCACATCCACTTGCATCCATCCACTCGGGTCGAGGTAATAAGGAGGCCTTCGCCCGCTCCACAAGAGTGGGAGGGGGAGAAAGAGGAGAAGAGGAAGTGGAAAGGAGGAAAATAGGAGAGGTGAAAGGTTAACGAAAGGGAAGGAGAAGACAGGAGGAGAATAAGAGGAGAGGGGAAAGATTAAAGTAAGGGAAGGAAGAAAATAGGAGGAGAGGAAGGAGAGGAGGAATGAGAAAAATAGAAGGAAGAGAACGAAAGGGAAGAAGGAGAATAGGAGGAGAAGAGAGAGGTTAACGAAAGGGAAGGAAAATAAGAAGAGAGAGGAAAGGAGAAAATAGGAGAAAGGAGAGAACGAAAGGGAAGAAGAAAAAAGGAATAGAGGGGAAATGTTAAAGCAAAGGAAGGAGGAAAGTAGAAGAGGAGGAGCAAAGGTTAGTGAAATTGAAGGAGGAAAACAGAGGGAGAAGGGAAAGGATAAAGAAAAAAAAGGAAAAAAGAAATAAAAGAAAAATATATATATAAAGAAGCAAGCTCGCAAAATCTATTTCAAGGGTCCTTAACGCCATTCCCGGTCCTCAAAAGATAAAAATCAAATTCGACCAAATTAAGTTCAAATTTTACGACGCCCTAAAGATTAAAAAAAAAAAACTTCTAATCCCCACAAAAAACAACAACAACAAAATAATAATAATAATAAAACGGAGATAAAATCGTATTTCTAGAAAATCTATCAACTACCGCGGGCACAGAAAATACCCTCTGCTTTTATATCATGCACTCGACTCCTTGCTTCCACCTTGCAAGCAGTAAACATCTCCCTCCAAGGCTGTAACCGAAGAAGAGATTGACGCAAGTTAGACCTCAAGTTAGACCTCAAGTTGGGGCAAGAATCTGGGCACTCGCCAAAACGGGGCTCGGCTCGAGTCTACATCGGCGTAAACAAATAGCAAAAGAACTTAATCTACGTTTCGACTTTTTATTTTTATTTTTCCTCTCTCTTTCTCTTTTTTTTAAAGAGGAATTTAGATCTTGTTGGAAATGAGATGGGTTATTTCATTCTAACAAAAGAGACTAAATTATTGCGAAGGATTTCCCCCAATGGGATTAAATTTATACGTAGATTTTTTTCCCCCGAGAGGACTAAGTATGCACGTTGATTTCTTTCTGCGTTTGTCTGTCTGTCATTTTATTAGATAGTGATATATTTATCTAAGCGTCCGTTAGTTTAAATGCCAGTGTAATATCTTTTACTTCTCTGTATACGTATATCTGCTTGTCAATGTCTATTTGTCTACGAGCTTATTTTAATATTATCTATTAGTCCGTCTCTCTCTCTACCATTCCGTCTATCCGCCTTGTGTCTTCCTCTTTATCTATCTGTCAATCTACGTCTGATTATTCGTCAATTAATCTAAATGACAAACAATCGACCTGCTAATTACTCTACCCAAATATCGAACCACTAGTCTGCTATGCACCAACCTATTCATCGATCTCTCCTAATACACATATACACTCACAATATACATATGCACTAATACACATATACACAATATACCACCCCCCTTATATACCAAATCCGTTTACGAATCGCCTCATTTATTCAATAAACCCACGATCCCCGGCGTTGCATAAATAACGTATTTCCAACAGCGCGACATAACACGGCAGACTGAGCAATAGAATAACAGGCCAACAAGCACAATTACTCAGACATGTATAGCTTTCGATGTTTTGCTTGTGTCTGCTTGAGCGGTTTATTCCTTCGAGTGAATTCGCTTTCAGGATGCGTTCAGGTGTATTGTGTGTGTGTAGGGGGGGTGAAGGGGGTATTTGTATTTGTGTGTTTGTTTGTGTATGTGTGTGGGGGGTATGTGTGTGTTTTGTGTGTGTGTGTGTTTTGTGAGTGTGTGTGTGTGTTGTGTGTGTGTGTGTGTGTGTGTGTGTGTGTGTGTGTGTGTGTGTGTGTGTGTGTGTGTGTGTGTGTGTGTGTGTGTGTGTGTGTGTGTGTGTGTGTGGTGTGTGTATGTGTATGTGTGTGTGTGTGTGTGTGTGTGTGTGTGTGTGTGTGTGTGTGTGTCCATTCCTCCCTCGCCTCTTTCCCTTCCCCATCCCCCTCCCTCCCTTCCTTCCTGCCCTTCTCTCTCCCCTCTCCTCCTTCCCTTTACCCTCTCCTACCCTCCCTGTCCCTTCACCCTCTTTCTCCTTCTCCCTCTCCCATACCCTCTCTCTCTTTCCCTTCTCCCTCATCCTCTCCTCCCTCCCTGCCCCTTCTACCCCTCCCCCCCCCCTTTACCCCTTCACGCCCGCGCCCTCAATTGCGTAGCGCGTAGATACCTTCCTACCTACCCACCTGGCCTACATTCCTCGAGAGAGCTTTGGATAAGGACTAATAAGAGCGAACATAAACATTTATCCAAGATGCCAATTCCCTTCATCCCCCCCAGCCCCGCCCACAAATCCCCAAGCTCCGCCCACAAATCCCCAAGCTCCGCCCACAAATCCACATTGCTCCGCCCACAA
>NC_051393.1:48198763-48201263 GCF_015228065.2 Penaeus monodon | reverse complement strand
TCCCTTCTTTCTCTCCCCTCTCCCCCTCTTTCTTTCTCCTTTCCCTCTCCCCTCATTTTCCTCTGCCCCTTTTCTTTATCCTCACCCTCTCCCCCTTTTTTCAACCTCATTATCCCTTTTTCTCTGTCCTCATTCCTCTTTTCATTTTTCCCACATCTCTTCCCTCTTCTCCCATGTCTCTTTCTCCCATTCGTCCTTCTTCCCTCTTCCCCTTTGTTTCTTCTCCCCTCTTTCTTTCTCCCTCCCCTCTCCCTTCTTTCTTTCCCCTCTAGGCATCGACCTCTCCCTTTTCCTCGCTCTTTCTTCATCCTCTCCCCTCTTTCACTCCATACCTCTTCCCCCTCCCCAGTCTCCCATCTTTCTTTTTTCCCCTATCCCCCTCTTCTCCTGTCTTTCTCTCGCTTCCCTCTTTCTTTCCCCTCTAAACATCGACCGCCCCCCCCCTTTCCTCGCTCTCTCTCCACCTTCTCCCCTCTTTCACCCTACACCTCTTCCCCCTCACCCCTCTCCCCTATTTCCTGCTGCCCCTATCACCTTCTTCTCCCCCTCTTCCCTCTCTCCCCTCTTCCTTTCCCCTCTCCCCTCTTCCTCACCCCTCTCCCCTATTTCCTTCTCCCCCTCTTCCCTCTCTCCCCTCTTCCTTACCCCTCTCCCCTCTTCCTTTCCCCTCTAAGCATCGACCTCCCCCTTTCCTCGCTCTCTTTATCGCCGGACCTGCATAATAGCACCGGTCGATTTCAGCGCTCGGGCTATTTACCGACGGGTTTTGTTACACTTCGAAAACATTCTCGGTGCTCGGGGGGTCGGGGGTGGGGGGGGAAGGGGGGAAGCGGGGGAAGGAAGGTGAGGGGGTTGAGGGGGGAGAAAGGGAGGGGGAAGGGGGAAGGGGGAAGGAAGGTGAGGGGGTTGAGGAGGGAGAAAGGGAGGGGGGAAGGGGGAAGGAAGGTGAGGGGGTTGAGAGGGGAGAAAGGGAGGGGGAAGGGAGGAAGTGATGGGGGTTTGAAGGGGAGAAGGATAGAGCGGAAAGGAGGGGGTGGAAGAAGTTGTGCAAAGGGGACACGGAGGTCGGGGGGCGGGGTGGGCGGGTTGGGGAATGGGGGAAGGGGGGAAGGAAGGTAAGGGAGGGGAAAGAGGGAGGAGAGTGGGAGGAGGGGGGAAGGATGGACTGGGCACGGGTGAAGGAGAGAAGGAAAGGGAGAAGGAGGGGGATGGGGGCGGGGTGAGAGAGCGTATGGGAAGGGGAGGCAGGAATGAGGGAGAAGGGCGAGAGAATGAGGGGAGGGAGGGAGGAGAGAATGAGGGAGGGAGGGAGGAGGGAGAAAGGGAGGGAGGGAGAGAAGGAAGGTGGAGAGGAGAGGGAAGGATGGGGAGGGGGGAGAGGGAGGAAGGGAGGAAAGGAGGGAGGGACAGAAAGAAGGGGGGAAGGGAGGAACGAAGAGGAAAAGGGAGGCAGGGGAAGAGGAGAGCGGAAAAAGGGAGGGAGGGGTGGAGGAAGGAGGGGAAGGATGGAGACGATGGGGAGAGTGGGCAGAATGAGGGAGAGAAGGGAGGGGAAGGTGGATGGAGGAGGGTGAAGGAGGGGAGGACGAAGGCGAGGAGGGGGGAAGGAGGTGAGATAGGGAGTGTCCGTTTCCCCCCCCATCCTTTCTCCTTCCCCTACCGCGGCCTCTCATGCTTCTCTTCCGTTGCCTCCTTCTGTTCTCCTTATTCTTTTTTTCTTGTTCCCTTTCCTATTCTTCCTCCTTCCCCCCTCTTTCCTCTTCCTCCTCTCCCTCCTTCGTCCCTCCTCCTCTTCCTCCTCCTCTCTCCCTCCGTCCCCTTCTCCCTCCTCCTCCTCTCCTCCTCCTCCTCCCTCCCTCCTCTCCCCTCTTCCTCTCCCCCTCTTCCTCCTCCCCCTCTTCCTCCTTTTTCTTTTCACTATATTTACTCCATCATTTATCATCTCAATTCACCCGTGTATTCATTCACAGTTAAATAAACCCTTTTTAACGTGGCACAAGACACACAACTTAAAAATACGAATCTTACTACATTTCCCAAATCTGACGTGAATGACACGATAATCACATATAACTGCAACGTTTCCCGAAATATTGTTGCTTGATATCACGCCTTCTTGCATATCCTGACATGTTGCATTTGAGATTCGTGCAATCCATAATCTCACACACTGCAACATGATCTGGTACCGGACGCGAGAGATGTCAGCGTCTTTTGATATTGCAACTTGCAGAAATCCGAAAGAGGAAAGGAAGATAGAATGTTGCATGTGTTGCGTGTGTGTGTGTGTGTGTGTGGGTGAGAGGTAAGTGCGTTTGTGGTGGGGAGGAGAGCAAGTGTGTGTGTGTGTGTGTGTGTGTGTGTGTGTGTGTGTGTGTGTGTGTGTGTGTGTTTGTGTTGTGTGTGTCGTGTTTGTTGTTGTTTTGTGTGTGCGTGTGTTGTTCGTGTGTGTGTTCCCTGGGGTGGCTTCCCGTCCCCCCTTCTTCATGCGTTCCTCCCC
>NC_051393.1:48188712-48198663 GCF_015228065.2 Penaeus monodon | reverse complement strand
CTTTCCCCCTTTTTTTTTTTCCTCTTTTTTTTTTTTCCCTCCTTTTTCCCTTCTCCCTTCTTATCTTTCCCCCTCCTCCTTCTCTTTCTCCTTTTTCATCTCCTCCTCCTCTTTTCCCTTTCCCTTCTTCATCTTTCTCCTCCCTCCTCCTCCCTTCTCCCTTCTTGATCTTTCTCCTCCTTCTCCTTCTCCCTTTTCGCCTTTCCCTTCTTATCTTTCTCCTCCTCCTCCTCCTTCTCCTTCTCCCTTCTCCCCTTTCTCCTCTCCCTCCCTCCCTCCTCTTCACCCTCACCTTTATCCTGAGCGCCATCCGGCACCCCCGCAGCCTTCCACTCCCTGTCTCTTGGGTCGCTGGCACTGGATCTCTCCCTCTTGTTGCTGTGTTGATTCTAATGTTGCTCTTTTGCAGTGTTGCTGTGTTATCGTCCCTTGGTTTTGCTAGACTTTAGGTTGATGGGGGGGGGGTGAACGGGGGGTAGGGGGTAAGGAAGGCAGGGGAGGTGGGGGGGATGAACGGGGGAAGGGTGGTAGGTAAGGGGTAGGGAGGGTAGGGGAGGGGGGTCTGCTAAAATATGTGGTGTCATGTTGTCGCAGTTGATTTCGCCTTTACTGCCGTTTCTCGTGTTTTGCTGTTGCTTGCCGTGTTGCTGTTGTATTTTTTTTTGTGTGTGTGTTTGTTTATTTTTGTTTTGTGTGTCTGTTCCTGGCAAGTTCTTGGATGGTATATTCACTGTTCTATTATCCGCTCCTGTTGCTTTTTTTCTGGCAGCTCAGTTTTAAGGTGTTTATGCCGAGAAGAAGGGGATATTTACGATGAAAGCGGATGCCGTTAAAAAAATCTAGTGCAGTTAGTATGTATAAGTTCATGGCAGATAAAATTATTAGGTTTGTCAGTTACATAATAATATTAAATTTGTTACTACTTCTGCTACTACGACTACGACAAGAATAGTAATAACTACAAGGAGAATGAGAAAAAGAATAAGACCAACAACAACAACAAATGCTGCCACATTTTCTAATGATAATAACAATAACAATAGAAAAAACGCAAAAAAATAACCAGTAACAGTAACACTCCAAAACACAATTCAAGCTAAGAGTACCCATTCCAAGTAACGTATCCCTGTAACGACGCAAGTAGGGGTCCTAATGCCCAATTACGGATAAAAGTCGTGGGTTGAATGAAGCTTCGAAACCCTCCTGACCGAAACAACGAGGGTCTCATTATCTGGGTGTTCGAGGCGGAATTCGAAAAATGTTTTGAGAAGAGTTTTTATTTTTGACTGCACACTGTATAAGGACGTTCCCGTGGAGTCTTGTGGAAAATAGATTGTAATGTACACTGGATGTCGAGTATTATGGAAGGAATAATGTATACTGTATGATGATGCTCCTGTATTAACGAAGGATAAAGGTTCTAATTCACACTTATGACAAGAGCGTTCCTATCTAATATCATGGAGAAATATAGCTATCCCAATACAAACGAAAGTAAAGATTCTAGACTAACACTTTATAACATTGGTCCCCCCTAGAGAACGAAGGAAAACAACGAGAATTAAGGAAAGCCATGGTTCCACTGTACATTATAACACTGTTCCTGTACATTGTAAAACGGCCTTAACGAAAGTAGGAGTTGACTGTATAAGGGTGTTCCTGTTGCATGTCTCAGCACTCAAGCTACTTCCTGTCTCAGCGGCGCCAAGAGGGGTTGCTTACCTGCACATTAATTCTGCCACCGTGGAGAGCTAGGGCAGTGTTAAGGCTTTCTCTCGCTTTTGCTTATTTGCTTGACATTTCTTATTTTATTTATCCATCTGCGTGTTTTGTTGATTAATTTATTTATTTGCTTATTGTATTTTTTTTTTTTACGCATGGCTACATATGATAAGAAGGGAGGATGGGGATGGGAAGGGGGAAGAGGGTGGAGAAGAAGGAATTGGAGAGAGAGAGATAGAAAGAGAAAGAGAAACAGGAGGAGGGGAAGAGAGGGGGAAGGAGATAGGGAGGGGGCGGAGAATGGGGAGGGAGGTGTTAAGACAGATAGAGAGAGAGAGAGAGAGAGAGAGGAGAGAAGAGAGAGAGGAGAGAGAAGAGAGAAAGGGAAAGAGAAGAGGAGAGAGAGAGGGGAGAGGGGAGAGAGAGGGGAGAAAGGGGAGGAGAGAAAGAGGAAGAGATAGAGGGGAGAGGGGGAGAGAGAGAGGAGAGAGAGAGAGAAAGAAGAGAGAGAGAGAGAGAGAGAGGGGGAGAGAAGAGAGAGGGGAGAAGAAGAGAGAGAAGAGAGAGAGAAAGAGAGAGAGAGCAATCCTCTGAAAATCCCTGCATCGGAGAAGTGTAACTCATCGGAAATCAAACTTGTGCCATTTCCTCATCGGCTATTCTCATCAATCTACTTATCCTTTATTTATTTCACCTTCCGAGTTAACCTCCTACTTTCTCTCTGTTTCTCTCTCTTTCGCTCTCTGTTCTTCTCTTTCGCTCTCTAGTTTCTCTCTCTCTCTCTCTCTCCTCTCTCTCCCCTCGCTCCCCTCTCTCCTCCCCTCTCTCTCTCTCCCCTCCTCTTCTTTTCTCTCCCCTCTCTCTCTCCTCTCTTTTCTCTTTCCCCTCTTTGTCTCTCTCTCTCTGTCTCTTTCTCACCCCCTCTCTTGTCTCTTTTTCACCTCTCTCTGTCTGTCCCTTTTGTCTGTCTTTCCCGTCTGTCTGTCCCGTCTGTTCCTCTCTCTCTCCCTTTGTCTCTTTCTCTCTTATTCTCTCAATCCCTCTTTTTGCTTTCTTCTGTCTTTTGTCTTCTCTTTCCTTCTACCCTGTCTCAGACCTTCCATCCCTCTCTTCTTCCTTCCTTCCTCCCTTCCACTTTCCTTCCCTCTCTCCCAATCCTCCCTTCTTCCCTCCCTCACTCTCTCCCCTTATCTTATTTCTCTCTTATTTTGTCTTTTCCTTTCCTTCTCTCTCTTTCTTTTTCTGTCTGTCTCCCATCTTTCCTTTCTCCCTTCCTTCCTCTCTCTCCTTCTTTTCCTTTTTTCTCCTTTTTCTTAACACATCTTGATTCCTTCTATTTAGTAAAATAAATAAATAAATAGATAGATAAATAAATAAATAAATAAATGTATAATAAAAAATAATAGATAAAAAAAACTTTCCTAACATGAATGAAAAATGAAAAAAGGAAGAAAAAACGAGTGAGCGTGGAGGAGGGGGAGAGGAAGAGAAGGAGAGAGGGAGAAGGAGACGGAGAGGGAGAAAGGAAGAGGAGGAGAAGGAAAGGGAAATGGAGCGAAGAGAGAGAAGAAAGAGATGGAAAAAAAGAACTGAGAGAGAGTATATATATATATATATATATATATATATATATATATATATATATATATATATATATATATATATATATATATATATATTCTATAGAAGGACAAGTGATGATTATGAGAAAAAATCAAGATTCAGTTGAAACGTTACCAGAAAATCAGGGAAATTATGGAATTTATTATTATTATTATTATTATCATCATTATTTTTATTATTGTGATAAATGCAAGAAAGCAGATATGAATCCTCGGTGAATGCGTGTTCCATGACATCAGATTTCGGCAGCGAGGTTGTGCGAATAAGAGTGCAAATACTGTGCGAATTCCCGGCTCGTAACCCTAACGAAGGAGACAGAATCCTGTTTCGAAGCACGAGCCGGTGTCGCCGACCTTGCTCATGAGACTAATAGCATGTTGTTGGAATATGCACGACGTGTGAGGGAAGTGAGGGGGGAGGGGGAAGTGAGGGGAGGGGGGGAAGTGAGGGGAGGGAGGGAAGTGAGGGGAGGGAGGGAAGTGAAGGGGAGAGAGGGAAGTGAGGGGGAGAGAGGGAAGTGAGGGGGAGAGAGGGCAGTGAAGGGGGTGATGAAGAAGCGGGAGGGCGGAAACAAGAAAGAGAGAAGGAAAATGATAGGTAGAGAGAGAGAGAGAGAGAGAGAGAAAAGGAAAATGATAGGTAGAGAGAGAGAGAGAGAAAAAAAGAGGAAAATGATAGGTAGAGAGAGAGAGAGAGAGAGAGAAAAGGAAAATGATAGGTAGAGAGAGAGAGTGAGAGAGAACACTTACCGAACAGATATGTCTGTCTCAGAAGATAACCCATTTAAAAAAGAAAAGAAAAGAAAAACAAACACTGCAATGATTTATAGAAGCTTTGCAATATATGCTTGTTTCTCATCCTCCCTGTAATTAACAGATCCTCTTCTTGCGTTGAAACTTTGCCCATCGAGTTTTCAGACGATATGTTTACAAAGAGTGACGAGTGTTGTTATGTTTACAGTGTGTATTATTAACCCAGTGGTGCCGGCGCGTGATCGTCTGCTGTCGATTTTTTTTTTCTCTCGTGAACTTCGGTTCCATGAGTGTGTGGTTGTTATTGTTGCTGGTATTATGATTGTAGCAGTAGAAGTTGGTAAAGATTTATTTATTTTAATTTTTATCTCATTGGTGATTAATTAAGTACTTGTGAGGTTATTTATGTGTAAAGTCAGTCAATAAACAGAGAGACAAAGGGACATGGGGTTTATTTATATAACATTGGGTTAATAAACGTATTAGCAAACCATTTATTCAGATTAGATTAGATTGGAAGGGAAACTTAAAACTTAAAATGATGGACCCAGAAAGCCGGTAACTTCTTTGTAAGATTACCCAGACATAAATCCAGGATTAAATAAATAAATAAAAGGAGAGAGAGAGAGAGAAAGAGAGAGAGAGAGAGAGAGAGAGAGAGAGAGAGAGAGAGAAAGAGAAGAAACAGTTCAAATTTCCGAGGTTCTGGAATGCGTGACGATAAGAATAAGATTTTTTTTTTTAAAGCAAATTTAAAGTGAGTCACAATATCAATATAACTGATGATGCTTCAAGAAATAACATAAAACACAACAGAAGAAAATTAACATATATTTGGTCCTAAATTAGTAAGCCAGAGGGAGATTTTAACAAATTAAAACATCCAAAGATGGGGAATAAAAGAAAAAAAGAAAAGAAAAAATCTTAAGGCAACTGAAAGAAAGGCGATTTAAAAATGGCAAATCCTCCATAGGCAATTTCGAAATATAAAATGCAAATAATCCTGCATCTATTTATATTTTTCTAATGCACCTAGGATTACACTGTAAAAAAAAAAAAAAAAAAAAAAAAAAAAAAAAAAAAAAAAAAAAAAAAAAAAATATATATATTATATATATATATATATATATATATATATATATATATATATATATATATATATATATAAATAAGTGAGTTATGGTGAATATGTAAAACAAATAAAGATAAAAATAAACAAAATAAAATCGTAAAAAAAAATAAATAAATAAAAACAAATCAAATAAGAGAAAATAAATAAAAATAAAATAAATACGTTTGTCTAAGCTTATTTGAATTCAGGGTCAACCTTCGCAACATGTTGATCTCCGTGCATTTCGATCTGTGCAATATTCTGTTGTGTGTAACTATTTCCTTTTTAGTGTTCAATTATGATTCGTTAATGCTCTGTGATGTGCTGTACGTTGTACTCTGTTACGTACAGATCCCTACCGGTTTGTGTATCGCCCTTGATTCCTACATAATCAAGGGGAGAGAGGGAAGCGAAAGGGAGAGAGGGAAGTGAGGGGAAAGAGGGAAGCGAAGGGGAGAGAGGGAAGCGAAAGGGAGAGAGGGAAGTGAAGAGGAGAGAGGGAAGTGAAGGGGAGAGAGGGAAGCGAAGGGGAGAGAGGGAAGTGAAGGGAAAGAGGGGAGTGAGGGAAGCGAAGGGGAGAGAGGGAAGCGAAGGGGAGAGAGGGGAAGTGAGGGGGAGAGAGGGAAGTGACAGGGAGAGAGGGGAAATGAGGGAGAGAGGGAAGCGAAGGGGAGAGAGGGAAGTGAAGGGGAGAGAGGGAAGTGAAGGGAGAGAGGGAAGCGAAGGGGAGAGAGGGAAGTGAAGGGAGAGAGGGAAGCGAAGGGGAGAGAGGGAAGTGAAGGGGAGAGAGGGAAGTGAAGGGGAGAGGGGAAGGGAAGGGAGAGAGGGAAGCGAAGGGGAGAGAGGGGAAATGAAGGGAGGAGGGAAGTGAAGGGAGAGAGGGAAGTGAAGGGGAAGAGGGAAGTGAAGGGAGAGAGGGAAGCGAAGGGGAGAGAGGGAAACGAAGGGGAGAGAGGGAAGTGAGGGGAAAGAGGGGAGAGAGGGAAGTGAAGGGGAGAGAGGGAAGAGAAGGGAGAGAGGGAAGTGAGGGGAAAGAGGGGAGAGAGGGGAAGCGAAGGGGAGAGAGGGAAGTGAAGGGAGAGAGGGAAGCGAAGGGGAGAGAGGGAAGTGAAGGGGAGAGGGAAGTGAAGGGGAGAGAGGGAAGTGAGGGGAAAGAGGGAAGCGAAGGGGAGAGAGGGAAGTGAAGGGGAGAGAGGGAAGCGAAGGGAGAGAGGGAAGTGAAGGGGAGAGAGGGAAGTGAAGGGAGAGAGGAAGTGAGGGGAAAGAGGGAGAGAAGGGAAGTGAAGGGGGGAGAGGGAAGTGAGGGGAGAGAGGGAAGTGAAGTGAGAGAGAGGGAATTTAAAGGGGGAGAGGGAAGCGAAGGGAGAGAGGGAAGTGAAGGGGAGAGAGGGAAGTGAAGGGGAGAGAGGGAAGTGAAGGGAGAGAGGGAAGTGAGGGGAGAGAGGGAAGTGAGGGGAGAGAGGGAAGTGAAGGGGAGAGAGGGAAGTGAAGGGGGGAGAGGGAAGTGAAGGGGAGAGAGGGAAAAGAAAGGAAAAGAGGGAGAGAGGGAAGCGAAAGGGGAGAGAGGGAAGTGAGGGGAGAGACGGAAGTGAAGGGGGTGGAGGAGTATGGTGAAGGAAGGAGGAAGGTAGCGGGAGGTAGAGAGAAAAGGAGAATGATAGGTAGAGTATCATAAATGATCCCCTCCTCCCCTTCTCCCCCTTTGATACCACGCCGGAATAAAAACACCCCTTTTTCTTAAATGAATATTCGATCATTCATTCCAAACCAATTAGAAACACGTCCCTCGTGTACAAGAAGATTTGATGATTCATTTCTATTGGAACACATCTTTTCTTAAATGAAACAGTTCGCGATTCATTTCATATCAATTTATCCCGATCCGATTTGGTCAGCGTAATCCCTCGATCTCCTGCTAATCCCTTTAATGACTACAATCCCTGCGACAGTCTATCAACACCGCCTCTCTTTTACCCCCGTTCTCCTCTTTGCGTGCGTTTTCCTGTGATCAGCTGTTTGTTTCTCTTTTCTTTTTTCTTTTCTTTTTTTATTTACCATTTGCGGTTTTTTTTGGTTTTGTTTTGTTTGTCTATCCAGATTTTTTGTTTTGTTTTGTCTATCCAGAATAAATTTTAAAAAGTTCCTTCAGAATAGATAAACAGAGTACCTTGTTTGTTTATTCTGGATTCATGTTGGTTGTTATTTTTCGGTTTTTGGTTTTGTGTGTTTCTGTTTCAACATTTCGTTTTCTTTGGTTATTTTTTTAAAAGTTATTCGGTTGTTTGGTTTTCTTTACTTGCTATCTTCATTTGTTATCTTATATTACCTCGTTTATTGGTTTATTTATTTATCTCCAGAAGTCAAATAGTCTAACATCCTTTTTATATGAGATTGCTGATAGTGATGGTGAGAATGACTACAACAATAACAGCGTCAATAAGAATAACAGGTAATTATAATATTGATGAAAATGGTAATCGCCATTATCATCCTAACAAAACAACAGCAGCAATAATAGAATATAATTCCATTCATTATCTATACTTCGAACTTTAGGGTAATCCTCAGCTACACAATCGTCTCAGATATGATCAAAAGATGGCGCTGGTATTAAAAGGTTTCCTTGTAGAGGATTGCGATCTTCAGCTACTTTTAAATCTCGTGTCGACTCCTGCTTCGAATCCCGTTTCGAATGCCCAGATAATTTGAATCATCTTGTTTGGAAGCTTCATTCACGACGAGAGAGAGAGAGAGAGAGAGAGAGAGAGAGAGAGAGAGAGAGAGAGAGAGAGAGAGAGAGAGAGAGAGAGAGAGAGAGAGAGAGAGATGGAGCAGGCAGATGAAGGTGAAACGGGAATAATTGCCATTCAACTTAAAAAAAAAAAACTTGCTCTTTCTTGGTTACGATCGTTTTGAACTGCGGAAAACGTAGGAGAATTATTTCAGATAAATTCCAAAAGAGGGTAATTTTAGAAGCAGGAGATATTCCTCTTTTGTGGATTTTCTGCCTTGTTAAAGTTTGTGGTAGGGAATTTTATTGAACGAGAGAGAGAGAGAGAGAGAGAGAGAGAGAGAGAGAGAGAGAGAGAGAGAGAGAGAGAGAGAGAGAGAGAGAGAGAGAGAGAGAGGGGGAGAGAGAGAGAGAGAAAGAGGGAGAGAGATAAACAGACAGACAGACAGAAACTCAATTCACGAACGTGGGAGATATACTACACACACACACACTCACACGGCATCACTAAAACGGATGTTATAGCCAAATAGAATAGCGAATTTCTGGTTTATCCCCTGTTGATCGAGAAGGGATCGGGGGGGGGGGGATGACTCAACCCCCGATCCACGACCCCCCCCCCCTTCTCCTTTCCTCCGAGCCGAAGATTTAAAGGTCCGGAGAATTCCAGAAGCGTCAAGTATTTCGTAAACGTGGGCGGTGGAAGAGGAGGAAGAGGAAGAGGATGAAAAGGAAAAGGAAGAGGAAGAGGAAAGGGGAAAGGGAAATGAGAAGGAAAAGGAAAGGGGGAAAGGAGAAGAACGAATAGCAGCAAATAAAAGTAAAACCAGGAGGAAGTAAGAAGATTAACCATCAATGTTCTTAATTATGAGGAAAAGCGGATGAAAACAGGCAACAGAAAATGATGTAAGTAATGACAACAATAATCATATTAATAATCATAATAACTGTTGGATTGAAATGATAACGGAGCGTAGTTTTCAACAAATAAATGGCATTTTTTTTTTTTTTTTTTAATCCGCAGAGCGCTGTTGTTTTGTTTTCTGAGGTGTTGCCGCTGAGGGTGTGATGGTCCCCCATTTATTCCTTATTTTGTAAAGTTTTCACGCGCTTTCAGATGTTATCGTTTCTCTCCTCATTGTATAAAGGTATGTGATTGGTCGAAGAACGAAGTTTGATGAAAATAGATTACGTAAATACCAAGGAAAGCGTATTTTATGAAATGATTTTACCGCATGGTCACGTGATCGGAATCTACTGCGTACGAATCGGACGAAACGAAGTAAATGAAGTTATTTTCAGTGCACGAAGCTTCACTTATTTGGTACATATAACTATTGAGGTAATATTTGATTGAATTTTATTTGAAGGTATAAGTGAACGTGTACTTATAAGCCATTGATATATATATTTTTTCCTGTATTTGGAAGCATATAGACCTGATATATAAAATATTCTTCATTATTCGTAACTCGTTTTTGAAATCGTAACTGAATAAAATTTCCCTTTCGAAGTTGGTTGATGTGGAATAAAAAAAAATCCAAATTAACTAGATGTTCTTTTTTTTGACTCGTGGCGGTGGAATTTAATCAATCATCAGATAATAATGTATAAAAAAAACAATAATAGATTAAACGTGCGAGGCCTTTTCGAAAACATTTGCTCACTTATTTAACTTCCCCTCCACGTCTCGAAGAGGAAATACCCGCGGTTAAAACGGAGAGAAAGAAGAACAGGGCGAAGACGATAAAACCGTAGAAGCGCAAATGAAAAGAGAAGAGAAGAGAGAGAGAGACAGAGAGAGAGAGAGAGAGAGAGAGAGAAGAGAGAGAGAGAGATAGAGAGAGACAGAGAGAGAGAGAGAGACCCAAAGAACACGAAAAAAAAAAAAAATAATAAATTAAAAATATAGTAAAAACTGAGAGGGCGCGGAAGGCAGCCAAAGCGGTTCGCCGGAGCAATAAAGACATATTTCTGAAGATCGGAAGTCGGAGCAATATTGCAATGGAGGT
>NC_051393.1:48166951-48176951 GCF_015228065.2 Penaeus monodon | reverse complement strand
ATAATAAAATGATAAATAAAACAATAAAAATAAAAAGCTATTGCACCAGTTGGCACTCTGAGGGTTCTGGCAGGGCATCAAGTACAGACAAATCCTACTAAACAGTGCCCTCTCTCAAAGACAATACTTAGTAGCCAGACTATACGTGTAAGTTCCAGTAAGACACGATTTTTTTGAGATGAAACGAAATTATCGTTATAAACACCGACTCCCTAGTTCCATAAGCTGATCAAACTCCTCTTCGAATCTACAAAAAAAAAAAAAAAAAAAAAAAAAAAAAAAAAAAAAGTTGTATCCTATCAATCAAATAGCAATTTAGATAATACGTGTTCGGTTTTCTTCTTTTTTATGTGATTAATGATATACAAAAATTTCTTGCCGACGCGATAAGGCCTCTAAATAAGGTATAATAGGCACGTGGCGGTAATATTTGATTGATGTCTCTCTTAAATCAAAAGAAGTTCATCCATCTTAACTAGACACGCGAACTTCACCCCTAAGCTTTATAAGGGCCACGGAGCCCAAACTTTTCTAACACAAATCATAATTTTTCCGATTTCTTCCCTCCTTCCTTCCTTCCACTTTATTTCCCATCTCTCTCCTCCTCCCCCCCCCCCTTTTTTATTCTATCCTCTCTTCTTCCATTCTTCCTTCTTTTCTCTCCCTCATCATTCTTCCTATCTTTCCTCCCTTCCTCCTTTTGCTTTTTCCTCTCCGTCTTCTTCCTTTCCTACGCCCATAGCTTAACCTTTTCCTTACTATGGTCTTCTTCTCTCTCTCTCACTCCTACCCATATCTTCTTTTTTCTTCCTTATTCTTATCCTAGTCCTTTCCATGCCATATTCCTCTCCCTTGCTTTTAACCTTGTCCCTCCTCCCCTCCCACAATCCCATCCACCTTTTCCTCCCCCTTTCCTCTCCACCCATACTTATCTCTCCTTTTTTCTCGCCCTCTCTACACTTCTCTTCCTAACCCTCACACTTCCTTCCCTCCCTCCTCGCCCTCTCTCCACGCCTCCTCTCACCTATCTACCTACCTTTCTCCCTCCCTTCCTCCCTCTCCCCTCGCTCTCTTATCGCTTCTCCTCACCCTCACACCTCCCTCCCATCCTCTCCACCATCCTCACCCCCACCCCTACCCTCTCCTTTCCTCCTCCCTCCTCACCCTCTCTCCACTTCTCCTCACAAAAGTAAACACCGTTCTTACATAAACCATGAGTAAACTTGTCTCATTACGCCACTCACACTGCCCCTGCGCCCTTAGCTGTGAGTAAACTGTTCAGGCGACTTCGCTTTTCCCTCACCCTATTTTTTTCTTTTTTTGCGTGTGTGTGTTTACAGCTGAGGTTAAACCCAAGTTATACTGAGGAGAAGGTTGGATGGATAGTGTAACTTGTGCCTGTGCCTTTGGGGTTGAATATTGTAAACTGTGACCGTTGATGCTGGTTGAAATATGGCAAAATTCTCGTTTTTTGGTTGAATGTCGTAACTTCTGTCCGTTGCTCTCGGTTGAATATTGTCAACTGTGACTGTGGCTTTGCGTATGGCGAAGTACTCAGATTACTTTTTTTTTTGTTTTTTTTGTTTTTGTTTTGTTTTTTGCTTGTTTGTTTAATATCGTAACTTCTGTTTGGGGTTGAATGTCTTATGTCCGTTGATCTTGGCTAAATATTGTCAAATGTGACCTTTCATGCTGGCGATTTTTCTCTTTTTATCGCAACTTCTAATTTTTGGTTGATTATCGTCACTTGTGTCGGCGGTTTTTGGTTGAATCTTCTAAACTGTGACCACTGAATGGTTTCGGCCAAACATTGCGATACGTGACGGTTGCAATTCTACCTTATTTTTGCTCAGTGATTTGCCTGCCTTTATCCGGTGATGCAACGCGACCTCAAAAGACGAAAGCAGAGTAGCAATTCGACCGGATAATAAGCAGAACGAATTACAAGTTGCGTTTGGAACGAGAAGCAAAAAAAAAAAAAAAATCGCAATCTTAAATAAACTGCTTTTGTGACGATGTACTTACTTCATTGTGTTTTGTATACATACATATATATATATATATATATATATATATATATATAGATATAGATATAGATATAGATATAGATATAGATATAGATAGATATATATAGATATATATATATATATATATATATATATATATATATATATATATATATATATATATATATATATATATATATATATATATATATATATATATATATATAGTAATAGGGCTAATTAATAACATCTGAAGGGCACAAACACACATGTATATGTGTTTTATATATATATATATATATATATATATATATATATATATATATATATATATATATATATATATGTGTGTGTGTGTGTGTGTGTGTGTGTGTGTGTGTGTGTGTGTGTGTGTGTGTGTGTGTGTGTGTGTGTATGTGTGTATATATATATATATATATATATATATATATATATATATATATATACATATATATATATATATACATATAGATAGATAGATAGATATTTGATATAGATATATATATATATATATATATATATATATATATATATATATATTATATATATATATATATATATACAACTGGCAGATAATAAGCATCTCAGAAACCACTTATTGATATAAAGATAGAGATGATACGGTGTAGGCAGATAAATATGCTGACATATTTCTTGTCTCTTTTTACTATAGAATTTCACCCCCAGAATGGCAACTGCCAAACGTCACTGAATTAAAAATAGATCGTATCTGCCAGAGAGAAGAAAAAAAAAAGCGGAAAGCGCCTACGCCCGTTTTCGTTTTTTCCTTTTACGTATAACATTCCATTTTCTTATCTAAACAGCCATGAAAATCACGTGAAAATTTCCCGCGCGAAATGCCCGGTTGCAGATCTAAATCGAAGTGTAATTAAATCATGGCGCCAAACAAACACTCGGCGACAGCAAGCCAATCAAACAACAGGTAACACAAAGGAATTGAGAGGCAGCCAATCATGTGACGTGTATTACATCGCGTAATTTACTTGGCCACCAATCACGGAGTGGAATGGTTATGACGTCATCCAGGTGCCCCACACCTCGTCCTGGACGTCAGCTGGTTGTACCATTGTTTAGGGTAATAGCGTTTCTTCCTCTTTCTTCTTCTCCTTCTTCTTCTTCTTCTTCTTCTTCTTCTTCTTCTTCTTCTTCTTCTTCTTCTTCTTCTTCTTCTTCTTCTTCTCATTGATATTCTTATTCTTAGTATTATTATTCGATAAATCTTCTTCTTTTCCTTCTCCTTTTCCTTCTCCTTTTCCTTCTCCTTCTCCTTCTCTCCAGTTAAGAAATTCGGTTAACATACTTAAAAAAATATATACATATATAACTGTCAGAATAATCTTATCATTATGATAATGCATCAGCTGTTATCTAACCATACTGCAATAACTGTCCACATGATAACTACAGAAGTAAATTTCATTCGCTAATGCAAACCCAAAAGAATTTCAAGATTTTTAATGTCGTATAAGAACTAAGGTTACTGAATAACGTCTCATAGAATATACAGGCATATGGTAATCATTTACATGTAATGATAATTTACAAATATGTCTCTGCGATCATCAATAATTACGAATGAAGTATTGACTCGAGCAATGTCACAGACTTTTTAATTATCAAGCGTTTCTGCTTCGGTTCAGAGCATCTCTTCACCGAAAGCGCGCGCGGCAAGGACACGGTATGGCACAGCATGCGGCAGACGGCCCCAGCGGGCAATGCCTTCCCCAGGTGCCCCGTGTCCCGCGGAAGGCGCGCCCGGCTGCAGGCGGTTTGCCCGGCATGGAGACTGACCTTTGTTGGTGGTCGAGAAGGTCCTGAGCAGGTAGGCGTCGGGGTCGAGGCACTCGTTGGAGCCCGAGGGCTTGACGTCGAGGTAGCCGGCGCCGGCCGCGCCCCCGCGCCGGGAGCCCGCGTTGGCCGAGCTCCTCTTCACCGTCGATCGGCTCTTCTGTGCTGGACGGGTCACTCGCGTGGGCGTGGGGGAGTGGCTGGGGGATGAGGCTGTGGGCGGGCGCGGGCGGCGGGCGGACGCTGATCGGCGTAGCACGGGCGAGTCTTCGGCATCCTCGCCGCTGCCGCCGCCGTCGGGCGTGAGGGTGACCAGCCGGCCGCAGGAGGGCACTTTGCGGAGGAAGGGGTTGTAGGAGGCCTCACCGCCCGTCCTGTCGGCGCCCGCGAAGGAGGCGTTCGCGTCCTCGTCGAGCTCGACGCCGACCTCGGAGCCCCTCGGGGACTCCCTGCGGCGCACGCGGGGGGGCCGCGAGCCCTGCACGCGGCAGGACTGCGAGCGCCGCGCCGCCTGAGACGCCTTCAGCCTCGCCCTCGGGCTGGAGGATGCCTGCTGCTGAGCCTGGACGAAGGCCGCCGCGTGGGCTCGGGCATCCATGTGGATATCTGACGAGGAGTGCGCGGAGTGGAGGGCGGACAGCGGCTGGGAGGGAGCGCAAAATGATGCGCTCCGGCCCTTCTCCGCCGCACGCCGCACCAACTCCGCCTCCGCCACCGTCATCATGTAAACACCGCCGCCCAACCAACACCGCCCGAGTGTTTACACCTCCTCCTCCCTCGCACAGTGTTCGCGCGACTCTCGTTCTCCACACTCGTGCCGCTTCGCCGCTCCGGCTCGCACTCCGCTCGCGCGACGCTGCTCTCGCGACGGCCGCCACGACCTCACTAACACCGCACTGACACGTGATGACGCACACCAGAGCTGCACTGACGCGTGGCTTCCCTGACGACCGCACCAGTGACACTGTGGCCCCGCGCCCGGCCAGCCACCCGCCCGGCCGGCCGCCTGCTGCCGTGCCGCGCCCGCGCTGCCCGCCGCTAGCTCAGCTGCCACCGCGTCTGCCCCCCGGGTCCACCTGGGCGGGGGGGTGAGGCCCCCTCGGGGGCCCCCGGGGACCCCCGGGGGTGGTGGCCCGCGCGGCCCCCCCGGGGGGGGGCGCGGGGCCCCCGGGCGGGGGGCCCCCCCCGGGGGATCCGGTTTCCCCGGGGGAAAGGGCCTCGGGGGCTGGGGGCGCGGGGGGGAAAAGGGGGGGGGGGGGGGGGGGGGCCCCCCCCGCGGGGGGGGGAAAAACGTTGGGCCCCTCCCGCCGCCCGCCCCCGGGCCCCTGGGACCCTTGGGAAAGGGGGGCCCCAACCCCCCGGGGGGGCCCCGGGGGGGGGGGCCCCCCGCCTCCCCCGCCCCCTCGCTTCCTGGGGGCCGCCCCCGGGGCCCCCTCCCTCCGTGTTTTTCCCGGGGGGCAAAAAAAGGGGGGGCCCGCCTGGGGGGCCCCCAAAAGGGAGCCGCGGCCCCCCGGGACGCCCCCCCCCCCCCCCCGGGCCTCCCCCCGCCCCCCCCGCCCCCAAAACCCACCCCCCCCCGGGAGACCCCACCCCCCCCCCGGTCCCCCCCCCCCCTTTTTTTTCCCCCGGCCCCGCCGCCCCTTCCGTCCCCCCGGGCCCCCCGCCACCCCCCCCCCCCCCCCCCCGGCCCCCCCCGCCCCCCCCCCCCGGGGGGGGGGGCCCGCCCTCCCGGCCGGGGGGGGGGAAAAAAAAAAAAAAAAAAAAAAAAAAAAAAAAAAAAAAAAACCCCCCCCCCAAAAAAAAAAAAAAAAAAAAAAAAAAAAACCCCCCCCCCCCCCCCCCCCCTTTTTTTTCCCCCCGGCCCGCCCCTTTTTCCCCCCCCCCCCCTTTTTTTTTCCCCCCCCTTTTTCCCCCCATTTTCCCCCCCCCCCCAAAAAAAAAAAAAAAAAAAAAAAAAAAAGGAAAAAAAAAAAAAAAAAAATTTTTAAAAAAAAAAAAACCCAAAAAAAAAAAAAAAAAAAAAAAAAAAAAAAAAAAAAAAAAAAAAAAAAAGGGGGGGAAAAAAAAAAAAAAAAAAAAAAAAAAAAAAAAAAAAGATTTTTCACGGGTTTTGGGCCCAAAAAAAAAATTTTGAAGCTGTTTAGGTGTAAACCCAATTTCTTTTTTCCTTTTCCTAAATATTATTTTTGTTAAAAAATTTTTTTTTTAAAAAAATTTTGGTAAAAAATAAAATTTTAAAAAATTTTAAAACCTGAAAAAAAAAACTTTAATAAAATTAAAAAAAATTTATTAAATTTTTAAAAAAAAAAAAATAATAATATAATAAAAAAAATAAAAATAAATAAAAAAAACAAAAAAAAAAATAAAAATAAAAAATTTAAAAAAAAAAAAAAAAAAACAAGAAAAAAAAATAAACCTTTAAAAAAACGAAAAAAACCCTTTTTTTGGTAAATTTGGTACATTTAAATAGATATAAAAAAAAAAATTAAATAAAAATATATTATATATATAATATATATAAAAAAAAAAAAAAAAGAGAAAAGGGGAAAAAAAGAAGAAAAAGAAAAAGAAAAGAAAAAAAAACGAAAAAAAAAAAAAACAGGAAAAATTTACAAAAACGGGGGGGCCCCCCCCCCCCCCCCCGGGCCAAACCGTTGGGAAAACCAAACCTTTTTTTTTTTGGCCAAAACCCCAAAACCCACCTCCTTTTCGCGAACGGGACGCGGCCAAAACTCCCTAACAGGCTCCCCGGGAACGTGGAAATTTTGGCCCGTTTTTGAAACCCTTGTTGACGGAAAAATCGGGGGAGAAAAGCTTTTCTCCTCTCCTTTCTCTCCCCTCTCTTCTCTTTTTCTAAATTCCTTTCTCTTTTTTTTTTTTTTCCCCTTGTTTTTCACCTTTTTAAAATTTTTTCCCCGTATTTTTCCTCCCCTCTTCCGGGGTCTTTTTCCGGGCTCCCTCCGGGGGGGGGGGGGCCCTGCCTCTCTTTTCCTGGGGGGCCCGCTCTTCCTCCTTCTATCTCTTTCTCCCCTTTCTCCCCCTCTTTTGCCCCCCCTCCCCGCCCCCTCTCTTTTTTTTTTTCCCTCTCTCTCCCTTTTTCCTCTTTGCTCTCTCCCTCTCCCTCTCCCCTCCTCTCCCTCCTTCCTCCTTCAAAACCTTACTTTCCCCCCCCCGCTTCTCCATCTCTTTTTCCCCCTTTCTTTTTTCTTCTTTCTCTCTCTTTCCCTCGCTTCTCTCCCCCTCGCCCCCTTTTTTTTCCCCCTCCCCCCAAAACCCCCCCTTTTTCGGGTTTTTTTCTCTCTCTTTCCCGCTCTCCCCCTCTCTCTTCTCTTTTTTCCCCCCTCCCTCCCTTTTTGCTCCGCCCCCTCTTTCTCTCCTCTCTCTTCTCCCTCTCCTCTTTCCTCCCCTCTTCCTTTTTCCCCGTCTCTCTCCCCTCTCTCGCTTTCCTCTCTCCCTCTTCTCTCGTCTTTCCCCCTTTTCTTTTCTCTCTCCTCTCTCTCGTCCCCTCCCTCTCTCCTCTCTCTCTCTCTCTCTCCCCTCTTTCCTTCCCTCCTCTCTTCTCCTCTTCTCTCTCTCCCCCCCCTCTCTCCGTCCCTTTTCCCCCCCCCCCTCTTCCCCCCCTTTTCCCCCTCCCCTTCCCTCTCCTCTTTCTCCTTTCCCCCCCTTTCTCTCTCTCTCTCTCTCGCTCTTCTCTCTCCCCCTGCTCTCTCCTTCTCTCTCCTCTTCCCTCTCCTCTCTCTCTCTCTATCTTTATGGCCTTTCTCTTTTTCCCTTTCTCTTTTCTTTTTTTTCTTTCTCTTTTCCTTTTCTCTTTTCTCTCTCCCTTTTTCCCTCCCCTTTCCCTCCTTTCTCTCTTTTTCTCTCTCTCTCTCCTCTCCTCTCCTTCTCCTCCCCCCCCTTTCTCTCTCTTCCCCTCTCTTCTCCTCTCTTCTCTCTTCCTCTTCTTCTCTCCTCTCTCCTCTTCTCTCTCTCCCTCTTCTCTTCCCCTCCTTTTCCTCCTCTCTCCCCTCTGTTTTCTATTCACTTTCCTTTTCTCTTTTCTCTTTCTCTTTCTTTTACTCTTTTCTCTCTGTCTCTCTCCCTCCTCCTCTCTTCTCTCTCTCTCTCTCTCTCCTCCCTCTCTCCTCTCTCTCTCTCTCTCTCTCTCTCTCTCCTTCTCTCCTTTTCTCTCCTTTTCTCCCTTCGTCTCTCCCCTTTTCCCCCCCTCTTTCCCCCTCTCTCTCTCCCCCCCTCCCCTCTCCCCCCTCTCTCTCCCCCTCTTTTTCTCTCTCTTTTTTTCCCTCTCTCTCTTTTTTTTTTTTTTCATTTCCTTTTCTTTTTTTTTCTTTTTTTTCTCTTTTTTTCTTCTCTCTCTCTCTCTCCTCTCCTCTCTTCCTTCTCTCTCTTCCCCTCTCTTCCTCCTTCCCTTTTTCCTCTTTTTTTCCCTTCCCTTTTCTCTCTTTTTTTCTTTCTCCTTTTTTTTTCTTTTCCCTTTTCCTTTCTCTTTTCTCTTTTCTCTCTTTCCCTTCTCTTTTCTTTTTTCCTTTCTCTCGTCTCTCTCTCCTCTCTTCTTCTCTCTCTCTCTCCCCTCCCTCTCTCTCTCTCTCTCTCTCTCGCCCCTCTCGCCCCCCTCGCCTTTTTCGCTTCTCTCCTCTCTCTCTCTCTCCCTCCCTCTCCCTCTCCCTCTCTCTCTCTTTTTCCTTTCTTTCTCTCTTTTTCCTTTTCTTCTTTTTCTTTTCTCTTTTCTCTCTTTCTTTTTTCCTTTTCATTTTTCTTTTCCTTTCCTTTTTTTTCTTTTCTTTTTCTCTTTCTCTCTTCTTCTCTCTCTCTCTCCTTTACCTCCCCCCTCGTCCCCTCGTTCTCTCCCCTTTTCCCGTTTTCCCTCTCTCTCCTCTCTCCTCTCTCTTCCGCCTCTCTGCTCTCTCCCCTCTCCTCTCTCTCTTCTCCTTCCTCTCTTCCCCTCTCTTTCCCCCCTCCGTCCTCTTCTCTCTTTCTCCTTCTCTTCTCTCTTTCTTTCTTTTTCTTTTTTTTCTTCCCCCTTTCCCTTTCTCTTTTCTCCCCTTTTTTTCTTTCCCTTTCTCCTTCTTTTTCTTTCTCTCCCCTTTTCCCCTCCCCCCTCCCTCCTCTCCCCCTCTCGTTCTCCTCTCTCTCCTTTTCTCCCCTCCCGGGTTTTTCCTTTCTCTCTCTCTCTCTCTCTCTCTCCTCTCTTCTCCCCTCTCTTCCCCTCTCCTCCTCTCCCCTTTTTCTCTTTCCTCTCTCTCCTCTTCCTCTCTCTCTCCTCTTTCCCCCTCTCGTTTCGTTCTCTCGCCTCTCTCTCTCTCTCTTCCCTTCCCCCTCTCCTTTCTCTTTCTCTTTCCTCTTCCTTTCTCTTTCTCTTTCTTTTCTCTTTCTCTTTCCCTCCCCTCTCTCTCTCTCTCTTCCTCTCTTCTCCTCTCTCTCTCTCTCTCCTCTCTCTCCTCTCCTCTCCTCTCTCTCTCTCTCTCCTTTTTTTTCTTTCTTTTCTCTCCTCTTTCCTCCTTTTCTTTTCCCCTTTTCTTTTTCCTTCTTTCTCTCTTTCCCTTTTTTCCTCTTTCCCTTTTTTTTCTCTCTCTTCTCTTCCCCTCTCCGCCCTTTTCTCTCTCTCTCTCTCCCCTCTCTCCCTTCTCCCCCCTTCTCCTCTCTCCTCTTGTCTCTTCCCCTCGGCTTCTCCTCTCTCCTCTCTCTCTCTCTCTCTCTCTCTCTCTCTCTCTCTCTCTCTCTCTCTCTCTCTCTCTCTCTCTCTCTCACTCTCTCTCTCTCTCTCTCTCTCTCTCTCTCTCTCTCTCTCTCTTCTCTCTCTCTCTCTCTCTCTCTCTCTGTCTGTCTGCCTCTGTGCAATGTAATGTATCAATCTATATCTCCTCCTCTACCTTCTCCTTTTCCTTATCATCACCACCACCACTATCGCCATCACCACCATCATCACCTCCATCATCATCACCACCACCACTATCACCACCACATTCACCATCACCACCGCAATCACCACCACCACCATCACCATCATCACCACCACCACCATCTCCACCATCATCACCACCACCATCCCCACCACCATCCCACCACCATCATCCCTCCATCACCACCACCATCACTCCCGCCATCACCACCACCATCATCACCACCATCATTCTCGCCATCACCAACATCTCACACATCCCACCCAA
>NC_051393.1:48162593-48166851 GCF_015228065.2 Penaeus monodon | reverse complement strand
TAGATAGATAGATAGATAGATAAGATAGATAGAGGTAGATAGAAAGATAGATAAAATGATAGAAGAAAATAGACAGAGGATAGATAGAAAGATAGATAAATTTGATAGAAAAAACAGGACAGGTAAAATAGAAAAAGATAAAAAATTGATAGATAGACATAGATAAATAGATAGGTAGATTGGTAGATAGACAGATAGATAAATAGGTTGATAGATAGAGAGAGAGAGATAGAAATATAGATAAAAAGATAGAAAGATCTATAGATAAAAAAGATAGATTTATAGATAGATAGAGAGGTAGAAAGAAAGATAGATAAAAATGCAGAAAATCGATAGATAAAAAAATAGATAGATAGGTAAATAGATCGGTTGGTAGGTACAGAGACAGATAGACAGCTAAATAGACAGCTCTCGACGCCAGATCTCGCTCGCACTTCTGACACAAGGACACGCACTCCGTTACTGGCACTAATACTACACTCAAACACTCATTACACTCTTTACTATTACACTTATTATTTATTATTGTTTATTTTTTTATTATTTATTATTATCTTTACTTACTTATTTATTTATTTATTGTTATTACTTATTTATTATTATTATTATTTTAATTATTACTATTACACTTACTATTTATTATTTCTTATTTATTTATTACTTACTTATCATTTTTACTTATTTATCATTATTACTATTTATTACACTATTACACTCGCTTCAATTTCCGATAAATTCGCGCTCATTTTGAAAGGGGGAAAGAATTAGAAGAAGAAAAAGAAGAAAAAAAAGAAGAAGACGAAGAAGAAGAAGAAGAAAAAGAAGAAGAGAAAAAGAAGAAGAAGAAGAAAAAGAAAAGAAGAAGAAGAAGAAGAAGAGGAAAAAGAAGAAAAGAAGAAGAAGAAGAAAAAGAAGAAGAAGAAGAAGAAAAGAAGAAGAAGAAGAAGAAGAAGAAGAAGAGGAAAAAATCTTGATTCATTTTTTTTTCTTTAAATTTTTATTATTATTTTTTTTTTCAAGCGCAAGTAATTACTTGATGTCGGTTTAATGGCGTCAGGAGGAATGACTTCGTGATGAGGTTCATGCTGAGGTTCGTGCTGAGGTTCATGCTGAGGTTCGTGATGGGGTTCATGCTGAGGTTCATGCTGAGGTTCGTGATGAGGTTCATGCTGAGGTTCGTGCTGAGGTTCGTGCTGAGGTTCATGCTGAGGTTCGTGCTGAGGTTCATGTGAGGTTCGTCCTGAGGTTCGTGCTGAGGTTCATGCTGAGGTTCGTGCTGAGGTTCGTGCTGAGGTTCATGCTGAGGTTCGTGCTGAGGTTCGTGTGAGGTTCGTGCTGAGATTCATGCTGAGGTTCGTGCTGAGGTTCATGCTGAGGTTCATGCTGAGGTTCGTGATGAGGTTCATGCTGAGGTTCATGCTGAGGTTCGTGCTGAGGTTCATGCTGAGGTTCGTGCTGAGGTTCATGCTGAGAGTGGAGTTGATGCTGAGGCTGATGCTTGTGATGATGCTGATGTTGATGCTGAGGTTGATGCTGATGCTTGTGATGATGGTGATGTTGATGCTGAGGTTGATGCTGATGCTTGTGATGATGCTGATGTTGATGCTGAGGTTGATGCTGATGCTTGTGATGATGCTGATGTTGATGCTGAGGTTGATGCTGATGCTTGTGATGATGCTGAGGTTGATGCTGAGGTTGATGCTGATGCTTATGGTGATGTTCCTACTGAGGTTCATGCTAATGATGCTCGCGATGAAATTGATGCTGATGTTCTTGCAGACAAAGACGTTGACGAGTTTCCTTTGATCTAAGCAAGAATCAACGACAATAATTCCTGTTTTTTTGTGTAATGCTTTCTATCTTTCTTTTTTTTCCTTCTTTGTTTTTTGTTGTTTTGTTTGCATTTTTCTTTTTTTTTGTTTCTTTGTATTAGTTTTTTATATTTTTTTTCCTTTTTTTGTGTCTTTGTAATACTTTCTATAATTCTTTTCTTTTGTTTCTTTTTACCTTTCATTCTTTCTTTCTTCTTTTCTCTCTTCTATTTTCTTTCTTACCATCTCCTCCATCCTTTCATATCCTCCTTTCTTTCGTCCTATTTTTTCTCACCTCTTTCTTTCTCTCTTCCTTCCTTCCTATCTCCCTTTCTTTCTTTTATTTTCTCTCTTTTGTCTTCGCTTCGTCCGATTTAAAGTCTTTGATTTAAAGCATTAAATCCCCCCCCCCCAAAAAAAAAAAAAAAAAAAAAAAAATATTAGGAAAATCTCTTAAAAACAACTTTACGAACAGTTAAGATACGCAGAAGTTTCTTTGTTTCTTTGCAAGCTTCTTTGTTTCTTTGTTTTTTTCTTTGCAGGTTTCTTTGTTTCTTTGCGAGTTTCTGTTTTCTTTTTATGTTTCTTTGTTTTTTTCTTTGCAAGTTTCTTTGTTTCTTTGCGTTTCTGTTTTCTTTGGAAGTTTCTTTGTTTTTCTTTTCTTTGCAGGTTTCTTTGTTTTTGTTTTATTTGCGATTTTGTTTGTTTCTTTGCGAATTTCTTCGCAGAGGGGATATGATACGTGGTATGTGGCCAAGGGGGATAGCGATATGTGGCCAAGGGGGATATGATACGTGGTATGTGGCCAAGGGGGATAGCGATATGTGGCCAAGGGGGATATGATACGTGGTATGTGGGCCAAGGGGGATAGCGATATGTGGCCAAGGGGGATATGATATGTCGCCAAGGAGGGTGTGATACGTAGTATGTGGCCAAAGAGGATAGCAGTATGTGGCCAAGGAGGATATGATACACATTATGTGGCACATACCACATGGCCACATACGTGGTATGTGGCCAGGGGGGATCGCAGCCCGTGTGAGGGGCGATGAGTATGATGAATAAGCATATTAGATTAACCCGGGCATGGTTTGGTTTGGATTTTTTAAACGTTGTGGTGATTGGGAAATGGTGGTGGTGGCGGAAGATGGGGGGATGGTGGTGGATGTGGGATATGGGGTGGGATGGCGGAATGATGGTGGGGATGGGGTGGGATGGGGGATGATGTGGGGTGATGGCGGAATGATGGTGGTGGGATGTGGTGGGATGTGGTGTATGGGGGTGTGGGTGGTGGGATGGTGGGGATGGTGGTGTGATGTGGGGTGGTGGTGGTGGGGTTGTGGTGGAGGTGGTGGTGATGGGGTGGTGATGGGGTGGTGGTGTTAATATTTTTATTTTTTATTTTAATATATTATTATATATATATATATATATATTAATATATATATAATAATAATATATATATAATATATATTATATATATAAATATTATATAATATATATATATATAAATATTATATATATATAAATATAATATATTATATTATATATATATTTATATATATATATATATATATATATATATATATAATATAATATATATATATATATATATATATAAATATATTTTATATATATATATTTAAATATATATATATATTATATACATAATACACCACCACCACCATCACCACCACCATCACCACCACCATCACCACCACCACCACCACCACCACCATCATCACCACCATCCCCACCACCATCCCCACCACCATCATTCCCGCCATCACCACCACCATTATCCCCACCATCATCACCACCACAACATCACCATCATTCCCGCCACCACCACCACAGTCCCCGAATCACCACAACCATGTTTATCTAATATCCATCTAATATTCTATGGTTAATCTAATATGCTTATTCATCATACTCATCGCCCCTCACACGGGCTGCGATCCCCCCTGGCCACATACCACGTATGTGGCCATGTGGTATGTGCCACATAATGTGTATCATATCCTCCTTGGCCACATATGCTATCCTTTTTGGGCCACATACTACGTATCACCCCCTCCTTGGCGACATTCATATCCCCTTGGCCACATATCGCTATCCCCCTTGGCCAATACCACGTATCATACCCCCCTTTGGCCACATATCGCTATCCCCCTTGGCCACATACCACGTATCATATCCCCCTTGGCTACATATCGCTATCCCCCTTGGCCACATACCATGTATCATATCCCCTCTGCGAAGAAATTCGCAAAGAAACAAACAAAATCGCAAATAAAACAAAAACAAAGAAACCTGCAAAGAAAAGAAAAACAAAGAAACTTCCAAAGAAAACAGAAACGCAAAGAAACAAAGAAACTTGCAAAGAAAAAAAATAAACCTGCAAAGAAAAAAACAAAGAAACATAAAAAGAAAACAGAAACTCG
>NC_051393.1:48137593-48140093 GCF_015228065.2 Penaeus monodon | reverse complement strand
ATTAACAGTTACCCCAGCAAATCAGCAGGTTCCCTCCCCCTCCCTCCCCCCTTTCCCTTTTTTTCCCCTTCCCCTCCTTTTCCCTCCCCCTCCTCCTCCCCAACCCTCATTCCCCCTCCCCCACCCCCCCTCCCCAACCCCCAACCCCCATTCCCCCTCCCCAACCCCCAATCCCCCTCTCCAACCCCCACTCCCCCTCCCCACACCTCTCGCTGGACCTGCTGGCGTTGCTCATGTTGCTCATGTTGCAAGCGTGACCCCTGACCTATTCCCCGAGAGGCCGCCGGACGCAGCTGCCTCGGCGGACGCACCTGTTGGCGACCAGCTGCTTTTCGCTCACCTGTCCGGCTCTTGCCACGCACAGAGCACGCTTTTTTTTTTTTTTTTTTTTTTTTTGAGTTGTGTTTTTTTCTCTTTACTTTTCTTTTTTTCTTTGTTAATATTGTTATCGTGTTATTATTATTTTTTTATTATTACTATTATTATCATTATTATTATTATTATTATTATTATTATTATTATTATCATTATCATTATTATTATTATTATTATTATTATTATTATTATTATTATTATTATTATTATTATCATTATTATTATTATTATTATTATTACTATTATCATTATTATAGAAACGCATTTTTTTTATATCAGATTTATTCTAAAAAAAATTATATACTACAGTAATGTAACAAAATATGTAGACAAAACAGCTGATTTCATTAGTCGTTTATCATTCCATCAGCTTATCAATCTTATCAGTTTAATCTTCGTGCTGAACGTATTCACCTAAAATCTAACCAAATTTAACTCTCAGTTTTAGCATAAGCTTACCACTAACTGATAAAATTTAACGCATGGAGATTGGCATATCAACATTAACATGTGTGATGTGACCTCCCTCTGCTTCCGTTCGTCTGTCCTCACCTGCCCCGTGTTCCCGCGTTGCCTCTCCTCTCTCTCTCTTTTATACCCCCTCCTCTCCCTTTCCTCTTCAGACCTGAAGATGGAATCCAGGTGGATTTCGAAACTGTAGTCTCACTTCCAATAAATCTAGTTTTTGTATTGTGGGTTTTTCTTCCATTAACATAGTTTTATAAACCGCTTTTATTGCTTCCCAGGAGATAAGGTTGTACCTTCTCTACAGGTATTTGTTAATTAATAATGAAGGGTTTTTAATTAACTGGTTTATTAATTACACAATTGGTTTATTTGGGTTGTTACCTTGGCAGAATTATTGCAGGAAAAGTTACTTAACGGGTTGTGGTTCAAATTTTGTAATGGGTGGACTGGCCACGACGACCTAAGGAGTAATTTACATATTGGTTTTGAACCGGATCCGCGTACGGTTCTTAAGGGAGCCAAAGGATTCTCTGGGTAGTGAACCGGATCCGCGTACGGTTTTCGATACTAGGAAAAGGCTCTGTTTTTTTGGTGAACCGGATCCGCGCACGGGTTTTTGACACCGGTTAAAGGTTTCGTCGGTCTTTCGATCCGCCATAAGGAGGGTGTCTGCCTAGAATTCCTTTTCTAAAAAATATAAATAAATGAATAAATCAATAGATAGATAAATAAATAAATAAATAAATAAAAATACAAACTTTCAATTCTAGTTCTGGTTCTACAAAATAAACGACCTCGACACCACTACAACCTCTTGCTACATAAGGAACAACTTTCTTCCTTCCGACCGACTTGCTACGACCACCCCTGATGAACGACCACACGACTGCCTTGTCTGTAATCCTCTTTTATCCGGCCGCACGCCTCTCGATGTCCGGATTCGCGATACTTGGGTTCCCGGATTTACGATCCTTGGGTTCCCGGATGCACGACCATCAATATTCAGATTTACGACCCTGCTTTGCCCAGTGTCGCGTGTGGTCGTTTCCCGGGAGAAGGTGACTGGAATTTCGCGCACGGGAGATTTTGTCTCGTAATTCAGCTTTGATTAAAATTGGCCGGACACGTTTTACACTTTTATTTACTCAGGGTATTGGATATACATATATATATATATATATATATATATATATATATATATATATATATAAGTTATTCAGTAATATATATATATATATATATATATATATATATATATATGTATATGTATGTATGTATGTATGTATATACACGTATATATATTTAAAACATATATTTACATATATATATATATATATATATATATATATATATATATATATATATATATGTGTGTGTGTGTGTGTATATATATATATATATATATATATATATATATATATATATATATATATATATATATATATTGTATCAGCACGGAAGAGTGTTTTGCTATTCATATATATATGTATATACATATATCCATGCACATATGTATATATATATATATATATATATATATATATATATATATATATATATATATTTATGTATATATATACATATACGGTGAACTGGATTTTCTCGTGAACGGAGTTGAGCCGCGTTAGCGTATGTTGCAAGCACGACCTCCTGGGGA
>NC_051393.1:48130093-48132593 GCF_015228065.2 Penaeus monodon | reverse complement strand
GGCTCAGAAACACACACACACACACACACACACACACACACACACACACACACACACACACACACACACACACACACACACACACACACACACAACACACACAACACACAAGCATGTGCACACACACACATACACACACACACACACGTATACACACACACACACAAACACACACAATCATGCACACACACACTCTCTCTCCCCCACGTTAAATTCCCGTCAAAAAGGCACTGTGCCAAGTACGCAAGAGTGCAGTGTGTGCGCCCCTTGCATTGCGCCGCTAAGGTGAGTCTGAGGAAATTATTTTGAGACTGAGATTGTTTTTTGTTCATTTTCACTTGTAATCTATTGAAAATAAGGATGGAAATGAGGAAATGTGTGCATCGCAGTGTAGTAAAAATTGAGATAAAGTAGTTTTATGGAAATGTGACGTTTATAAAGCGCATTTCTATTATTCTGGCAATTCACCCGTTTCCTCTTTTTCTTCTCCTTCTTCTTTCTCTTATTATTATTATTATTATTATTATTATTATTATTATCATTATTATTATTATTATTATTATCATTGTTATTATTGTTATTATTATTATTATTATTATTATTATTATTATTATTATTATTATTATTATTATTATTATAATTATTATTATTATTATTATTATTATTATTATTATTGTTATTATTATTATTTTGCTCCTGCTTCTTCTTCTTCTTCTTCTTTTCCTTCTTCTTCTTCTTCTTTTTTCTTCTCCTTCATCTTTTGCTCCTGCTTCTTCTTCTTCTTCTCCTTCTTCTTCTTCTTCTTTTTCTTCTTCTCCTCTTCCTGTTGCTACTGCACCTCCTCCTCCTCCTTTTCTTCTTTCTCCTTTTCTTCTTTTTCTTCTTTGTTGCTTTCTTCTTCTTCTTCTTCTCCTCCTCCTCCTCCTCCTTTTATTTTTTTTCATCTCTCGTTGTTCTCTTCTTCTTCTTCTTCTCCTTCTTCTTCTTCTTCTCCTCCTCCTCCTTCTCCTCCTCCTCCTTCCTCCTCCTCCTCCTCCTCCTCCTCCTCCTCCTCCTCCTCCTCCTCCTCCTCCTCCTCCTCCTCCTCTTCTTCCTCCTCTTCTTCCTCCCCCTTCTTCTTCTTTCACCTCCTTCTTCTTCTTTCACCTCCTCCTCCTTCTTCTTCTTTCACCTCCTCCTTCTTCTTCTTTCTCTTCTTCGCGACACCAACAGACACACAGACAGGTACGGGAGTTGTTGCCAGGCCTAGTCTCCCTGATGGATACATGGCGCCTTTAGCATTCTTCTTGCCTGGCACGAGAGACGGTTTTCGGACTCCCTTTCCCCTCCTTTTCTCTCTCTTGCTCCTTCTTCTTCCCCTTTCGCTGACTTTCTCCCCCCTTATTCTTTTAATTTTGCCTTCTCTTCTGTTTGTTCTTTCGTATTCCCCTTTTTGCTGTCTCTCTCTCTTTTCTCTTTTTTTCCGTTCTCTTGGTCCCTCTCTTCCATCTCCTTTCTACTGGTTTTCTTAACTCTGGCTCTCCTATCTTCTGTTTCTTCTTCTCTCTTCCCCCTTTTTGCTATCTCTCCCTCTCTTCTCCCTTCTCCTCTCGTTCTCTCTTCTTCCCTCTTCCCGTTTTTGCTGTCTCCCCCTTTCTTAGCTCTCCTCTCTAGTTCCTTCTCCTCCATCTCCAATTCTGTCTCTCTTACCTCCCCGCTCCTGCTTTTTCTTCTTCTTTCTCCCTCTTTTCTTTTTGCTGTTCCTTCCATTCGGTTTCCATCTGCTTCTTCGTCCCTCTTCCTCTTTCTACAGTCTCTCTTTTCCCTCTCACTTCCCCTCTCTTGCTCTCTCATCCTTCTTCCTCTTCTGCTGTTTTTCCCTTTCCTCTCACCTCCCCTTCCTCTCTTCTGCTCCTTCTCCTCCATCCTCTTTCTACTGTGTCTCCATTTCCTCTCACTTCCCCTTTCTCTCTTCTGCTCCCTCTCCCCCTTCCTCTTACTACTGTCTCTCCCGTTCCTCTCCCTTACCCCATTCTGCTGTCTCTTTCTTTCCTCTCCCTTCCCCTTCTCTTCTTCTGCTCCCTTACCCACTCCCTTTCGCTCTCCTTCTTCCTCTCCTCTCTTCCCCTTTCTGTTCTTCTGAGATCGTGTGTTCCTTGGCCGCACCACACTCCGCTAAGCATTTTTTTTTCTTTTCTTTTTTTTTCTTTTTTTTATTACCAAGAGCCTCAGTGGGTTAGCATAATAATCTCCTGCAGTTCGGACACGATTTTTTACGTTCCTTAATGCATATATAGATAGATTGGATATATATAGATAAGTAATTTCATCACATGTTTTTAATATTAACTGTATAATCACATCATCATTGCAAATTATAGTACTGAAAATTATGATAATAATAATGATGATATCATGATAATAAGCATGATAATAACAGTAATAATGATAATCATAATGATAATAACGATTATTATGATAACAACAGTAATGATGATAATAATTATAATTTCAATAATGA
>NC_051393.1:48100014-48102514 GCF_015228065.2 Penaeus monodon | reverse complement strand
TCTCTCCCTCTCTCTCTCTCTCTCTCTCTCTCTCTCTCTCACTCTCTCTCTCTCTCTCTCTCTCTCTATCTATCTATCTATCTATCTATCTCTCTCTCTCTGTCTATCTATCTATCTATCTATCTATCTCTATCTATCTATCTATCTATTTCCTTTTCTCTCTCTTCTCTCTCTCCCCCCCTATCTATTCCCCTCCCTCCCTCCCTCCCTCCCTCCTTCCTTCTCCCCCTCCCTCTATCCATCCCTCCACCTCTCCTTCCCTCTACCTCCTCCTTCCCCCCTCCCTCCCTCCCTCCCTCCCTCCCTCCCTCTCTCTCCCTCCCTCCCTTTCCCTCTCCTTCCCTCCCTCCCTCTATCTACCTCTCCCTCCCTCCCCGCCCACTTTGCAAACTGAAAATACATACTAATAACGATTGCAACGTTCGGTATCCTACATTGCAACACGAATATCCTTCGTAATTATAACGCATAAAAAATATATGAAATACAACGTTCATTCTGTGCGTCACTGTTTGTTTTTTATTGCTCGATTTCCCCCTGATAACAGGACTAAAATAATAAAAAAAAGTATGTATGTATTGCCTTTGATCATTACTCGGGTTGCAAACCGATGGCGACTTTGCAGAAGAGACCGTTGGAATTGCACACTGTAAAAAAAATTAAAAAAAAATAAAAAGAGAGAGAGAGAGAGAGAGAGAGAGAGAGAGAGAGAGAGAGAGAGAGAGAGAGAGAGAGAGAGAGAGAGAGAGGGAGACAGAGACAGAGAGAAAGACAGAGACAGAGAGAGAGAAAGCGAGGTAGATCAAGCTAGACATATAGAAAAAAAACAAGAGAGAGAAAAAGACGCAGATCAATAGAAAGCGAGAGAGAAAGAAAGAAAGAGAGAAAGAGCATAAATATCCCCGGACTTCAATCGCCTATTGAACGAGGGACTAGAGATGCTGCTACCGGATGCTGCATCGGGAGACAAAGCCACCTTGTCACACCTGAAGCATAGTTTACGTCAGGTACAAAGATAAGCAGGAAAAAAAAGGCGTCTGTATCAGCTGTAGTCTCAAAGAAATATATTTTCCGGGAACAAAAGACTTGTTACAACCAACAAATAATTAGTTCGAAGCCAGTTCACTGAACCAGCTGTCCAGATAGAGTTAAAATTTACAAGGGATTTTTCTGAATAAACAAGAGAGAGAGAGAGAGAGAGAGAGGGAGAGAGAGAGAGAGAAAACAGATCGTGTTTAAAAATAATGATAATAATAATAATAATAATAATAATAATAATAATAATAATAATGATAATAATAATGATAATAATAATAATAATAATGATAATGATAACAGATAAATAAATAAATAGAAATCATAAAATTTCTTCAAAGAAAAAGATACTTCTACCCGTACTGAAAACAAAATGAGAGAAATGCAGATCCGTTAGTAAGTATTTCGAAGCATATAACTATTTAGAAAGATTCCTTTTCATCTAGCTTTCCAATGTTTCTTTAAAATATATCTAACAGTAAAATTTAGACAAACGAGATAATTATATTTTTCTTTTCCTTATTTTCCAATTTATCCTAAATTAAGGTTTACTCCCCAATATTTATGTGTATAAAACGCATTATCGTTGATCCATTTTGGACAAAGTTACCCTGTGGCTGACATGATCATTAGCTCAATTTTTCTCTCTCTTGTGCCAGGAATAAAAGTGTAATTTGCATATCTTATTTCATTTATCTGTTTACTTATCATCATTATTTATTTATTTCATTTTATTTCACCCTATTTATGTTTATTTGTTTTTCTTTTGACATTTTATCTCGCCTGATCATTCATAATATTAATGATCTTTTTTAATTCAAGATCTATTTTCTTTGGACTGTGGAGGATCATGGTAATTAGGTTATGATTACTGTATGGATTTTAATTACCATTAACATAAATAGAGATGTAGATATTAACAGATATAGTATGAAAGAGAAAGTGGGGGATGGGGGAATGATAGAAAAAAAAAACAGAAACGGCACACATACGTCAAAAATATTATTGTTATTCTGTTAGACGATTTCCAAAGGTACAAATCCTCCTGCGTTCTCCTCTCTTCTTATTCTGTTCTCTCTCTCTCTCCTATCCATTCCTTCTCATTTTCTCACTTGTTCTTTTTTCCCTCCCCGTCCTTCTCGCTTGGTCTTCCTCTCCATTCTTCCCTCTCACACGTTTTCTCTTTCTCTCTCTTCTCCCTCTCCTCTCATCCCCTCTCTCTCTCCTTCCTTTCCTCTCATTTATTTTCTCTTCCCTCTCTCTCCTTACCCTTCCCTCTTACCTCTTCTCCCTCTGCCCTTATCCTTGCCTCTCCCCATACCCTCTCTCTTTCTTCAAGTTGCAAAAGGAATGCACGCAACAATCATTTCTCTCTCTCTCTCTCTCTCTCTCTCTCTCTCTCTCTCTCTCTCTCTCTCTCTCTCTCTCTCTCTCTCTCTGTCCTTCCTTCACACCCTCTCTCCCT
>NC_051393.1:48070014-48077514 GCF_015228065.2 Penaeus monodon | reverse complement strand
AGAGGGGAAAGAAGAAAGGAGGCTAGAGAGTTAAAGAGAGGATGGACGAATAAAAGAGATCAGAAGAAAATGAAATCTGGTGTTAAAAAGACGAAGAGAATAAAAAATAAAAAAAAGATCGTGCTGAATAAATTTTACGAAAACATTAGAACTAAGAATGCGAGAAAAAAAAAATAATAATAAAAGAGGAAAACTAAGAATCCAAAATAATCAAAACAAGACCAAATCAATACCAATAAAAATCCAAACAACCTAAGAATGGAAAATTAGAGACAAATTAAGCAGTCATTTAACAGGAAATTAACATAGCAAGCATTTAACAGAAAGTTTTAGCATTCCTAGAATATTTTATACGACACGAAAACACAAATAGACAGAGGATGCAACAGGCTATTTCAACAATGTGTGCAACAGTTTAGACAACGTTAATTCCTCTGCAAGCCTACAACAGGAATGTTATGTAATAGAAGTGCTTTGCTTTACTTATTTTGGGTTGATTTCTCTCTTTCTGTTTTTCTTTCTGTTTATTTCTCTCTCTCTCTCTCTCTCTCTCTCTCTCTCTCTCTCTCTCTCTCTCTCTGTCTCTCTCTTTATATATATATATATATATATATATATATATATATATATATATATGTATATATATGTATTATTCATTTATACCCCTTGGCATTTTTATAGATTCCCGTGTACCCTTAAAATAAGAAAAAAAAAAAATGGGAAATTTATTATATATATATATATATTATATATATATATATATATATATATATATATATACATATATATGTTTATTTATTTATTTTCCTTATCAGATTTGTGTGTAGACTGCATAAGGATCTTAATGGCGATAACATCAATAAACATTTTTTTGTAAATTGATGAAATATTTTGATCCTATCACATACAAGCGGGAAGTTTCAAAATAGTGAAAAAAAAATTATATTCACTCTTCTTAAGCTAAGGTTTTGCTTATTAAAATGAAAAGGTGTGAAGGAACAACATTATGCAATCTGAATGCAGATTACAACATGCACTGCAGAATAGAGGTTGCTCTCAGACCTAATGTTACTCTCTGGAAAGTGCAAATGTACCAATGGGGGGTAATGTCTATGTACCACAGGTTGGAAATATGTCTATATAATATATATGTAGAGATGTACATATATATACATATATACACGTGTGTATATGTATATATGTATGTGTGTGTGTGTGTGGTGTAAATATATACATATATATATATATATATATATATATATATATATATATATATATATATATATATATATACATACATACATATATATAAAGAAAGCACCTAACTGCTTAATCAGCTGTCAGCCGAACTTATTCACTGTTCGCTTGTTTTCTGGATTTGTACTCCCCCCCCCCACCCCTTACCACCCCTAGGGGTCCTGGAACGAGGCTAGAAGAAGGGGAAGATCAGCTGAGGAGACAATTTATATTTACATCGTCTTTATCGAAGTTTGTTTGTGCCTGAATTTCTTCATTATGTGAAAGTGTTATAGTGGGGTGTAATTTTACATTTGGATGGCGAGTTACCGTTCAGATCGCCGTATTTTGGGCGTAATTGCCCGTACGTTCAGAACCGGCGTGCCAAAAGCAAGGAAGGTGAGTCATCGATTTTGAACTATTGATTATTGATATACTGATATATTTGAAATCCATCTGAGATTTATTTTGATATTTTGCTGAGAGAAGAAAAAGTTAAAACTGGTTGTAATGTACCTTGAGACCACACATACTTCATTTTGTTGTTGTTGTGTGTGTGTGTGTGTGTGTGTGTGTGTGTGTATGTGTGTGTGTGTGTGTTTTCATTTATACATGAGGCGTTCAGAATGAATGTCGAGTTCACCAAAAGTTTCGAGATAACTGGATTTATTCACCAAAATAGAGTTTCGAGATAATTGGATTTAAGTTTGCATTTCGCTCTGGCCACGAGTTTTACACCATATTTATAACCTTAATTCTCAACCATTGATAGCGAACTAACTACACCATTTCTTGCCAAAAGATCAAGCAGATTTCATAGAAAACGGGGGTGCAACAATCGCATTCTTCTTAGCGGTGTGTGTGTGTGTGTGTGTGTGTGTGTGTGTGTGTGTGCGGGCATATATGTGTATGCATGTTTATATGTATATATATGTATATGTGAATGTATATATAATGTATATATATATATATATATATATATATATATATATATATATATATATACATATACACACACACACAATATATGTATGTAGTATGCGTGTATATTGTAATATACTTGTATATATACCATCGTTTGAACAAAACTTAATAGTTCACTATTCCCAGAAGCGCATTTGGTAAAATCTTATTTTTCCTGTAGCAACGATGAACGCAAAAATAATAAAAAATAATGATAAAAAAGTCTTTATTTTCAGTTCTTTGTTTTCCTTTGTCTCTCACTTTCAATTTTTACTGTCGCTGTTTCCTGTTTTCGCTTTAAACTCTTATCTCTTCTCTGTTATCTCCTTTGTTCTTCGGTCTTCCTCATTCTCCTCATTCTTCGCTTCTGGGTTCTTTTGCATGCCGTAGAGTTCTTGAATTTTGGGTGATTTTCTTTCGTTCTTTGGTAACTGTTATATTTCTTATATTATGAGTCTCTCTCTCTCTCTCTCTCTCTCTCTCTCTCTCTCTCTCTCTCTCTCTCTCTCTCTCTCTCTCTCTCTCTCTCTCTCTCTCTCTCTCTCTCTCTCTCTCTCTCTCTCTCTCTCTCTCTCTCTCTCTCTCTCTCTCTCTCTCTCTCCTCTCTCTCTCCCTCTCTCTCTCCCTCTCCCTCTCCCTCTTCCTCTCTCTCCCTCTCCCTCTCTCTCTCTCTCTCTCTCTCTCTCTCTCTCCTTATCTTCCTTTCTATCAAACAATATATCTATTTGACCTTATATCTATCTATATGTATATAAATTTATCTTTGCCGTTTCTCCCTCTGTACTAAATATTACACATCCTGTTTTCGAAAATCACGAAAAATGCTGCATCGTTTTTTTTTTTTTTTTTTTTTTTTTTTTTTTTTTTTTTTTTTTCTTTTTCTTTTTTTAATGGAGGATTAAAAGGAGATTCGCTTTATAACCTGCCAAACTTGTGGCCAAAAGTTTTAATTACAGTGGGACAAAAGAACATTTCGTTTTAAACACAATGAGACAAAGAACATTTCTGGGAATTTCTGATGAGATTTCAAAACGTTAGAGTCAAAAAGAAAAAAGGCAATGACATTGTTTTCTTTTATCATTATTATTATCATTTAATGAAGACAAACAGTTTTACTTTAAAATGGATATAACTGAAAATCAGTAATGAGAATTATTTCTATTACGCATTTTTCTATCACATATTTCTAATACATTTTTCTAGGCGTCATTATCAAGGAAAACATTATATAACTTTATTATATAATTATATAACCTCAAGGGCCTATAATACGAAAGGAAACAATCATGTATTCTTTGCATTCAAACACGTCTATTCTGGTTTACTAGTATTGTTATCTGTATATCTATGCGTTATCACTATTACTATTATCATTATTATTATAGTTATCATTATCAGTCATTATCATCATCATGTGGTGTTGTTATTATCATACCTTCTACACGTCTATCTAGTACTTTTTACAAATTTGTACATGTTAGCGCACGCTCACGAAAAAAAATCCAGGGAGCCATTATTTCATAAGAAAAAAATAAATGCAGCGATTTGGTTTGAATTTAAATATCATAACAAAAATAAAAATGTTTGTTTCTTGTTGTTTTGTTGTATTATCATAATCGGACAATTCAATGTATTTGGTGCTTCTAAAATCAAGATCATAACAAAGAATGACTCTTTCCTTGAGCAAGTAGTATTTTTTCGGATTTTTAGACCTCCAAATTTGATAAATGATATTGTTCCGTTGTAACATTATACAAAAAAATGTGGCTGCTCGAGGCGCGCTTACGAGGGACTTACCAGTGACATTCTCTCTAAAAACTATAATGCGCAAATTCGAACGCCATTTGTGATCCAGCCTCCGGGATAATACAGCGTCGGTCTCTTTCATTCGTGGGGTCGGAGATTCGTGCCCAGCCCAGCCACGAATAGATTCAGCTTTCGCCTGGAGGTTACTGCTGCGACTAGGCACCTCGACGAATATAATAAGGCCTTAATCTCAGTCGAGTCAGCACCGACTGGCTCGCATTGTATTCGAATCGGCATTAGTCGCCACGCGCCGGGCTACCCTCATAGGCATACCTTGGGCGAAACTGTTTCACATAACGGAATTCTTCATATTTCTCTTCCTTTGACAAATTAGTGTACATATTGCAGCACGCGCGCTCTTGTAAATAGAAAGTACACGATATGTGTAGAAAATAGACTGTAGATTGTAGAAAATACACGCAAATTTGCCGTTATGTTATAGCCTCTTACAATATACACGCAATATACCATTTGCTTTGGTATAAAACTATGTATTATTATGTTTATAATTTTCATTGCTATTTTATTGATATCATTATTTTCATTATCATTAACGTCATCATTATTATTATTATTGATGTTATTGTTGTTATTATTATTATTATCATTATTATTGTTATTACTACTACTACTACTACTACTACTACTACTACTTTGATTATTATTGTTATGATTATTTTATTATTATTGTTATCATATTATCATTATTATTATTATTATTATTGTTATTATCATTATTATTACTGTTACTATTATTATTACTATTATTATTATTATTATTATCATTATTATTATTATTACTATTATTATTATTATTATTATTATTATTATTATTACCATTGTTGTTCTAGTTGCTGCTGTTGCTGTTATCACCTCCGTTCTTCCATCCTCACTTTCCTTCTCCCTCCTCCTCCTCCTCCTTTCATCGCAAACTGCAAAAGCTCCATTTTCTATGCCTTTGTTCCTCTCTCTCGCTATTCTTTACTCCGCTTTGCATCACTCTTCTTTCCAATTTTCTCATTTCTCTCTTATGCCCTTCTCCTCTCTCTTTAATCTTCTATTTATCTTGTCTTTTCTCTCTGTCGTTTGCGTGTCTTCACTATCCGTTAAAGGGTATTTGTAAAACTCTCTATTGAGGAGAAAATAAACATACAAAGTGTACAGTAATATATATATATATATATATATATATATATATATATATATATATATATATTGTATATAATGCCAGACATATATAAGCATAAGCATGAAGTGTCTAATTATCAGAATAATAACTAGGTAAATGAATAAATAATAATTAAAAATGCAAATCGGAATCTCCGGAGGCCGTTGAGTTGCCAGTTCTCCTTTTACTGGCACAGGATGCCCTTTAACAACATCAAACCTACATTTCATATGACGGCAATAAAAAACCTACATTTCATATGACGGCAATAAATCAAGCATAAAATAAATTAAAATGACTAAACTCAGATGGAAGTACCGAATTCTCTTTTTTTTTCTTCTTCTTCTTCTTCCTCTTCTTCTAAATTATTATTATTATTATTATTATTATTATTATTATTATCATTATTGTTATTATTACTACTACTACTACTTTTTTAAAGCATTAACACTAGTAATATAATGACTGTGATTATCTGCTTTCTACCAGTACAAAACCTGATACGTACTGTATTATCGAAGTTACAGTAAATATTTTCCGCTTCATTAAGTTTGACTCGGTAGGATATATCTGTCCTAAAGTTCCAGATATTAAAGAAGTGTGTATAACTAAAGTATGAAGTTTTAGTCCAACTTCTTAGCCAATATCAACAGAGAGTGAAACAGAGAGAGACGAGAGGGAGAGGGGAGGGGAGAGGGAGGGGAGGAGGGAAAGAGAGAGAGGGTAGAGAGGGGGCGGAGGGAGGGAAGAAGAGAGAGAGAGAGAGGGAGGGATGGAAGGAAGGAGAAAGAGAGGGGGGGAGGGAAGGAGAGAGAGATAGGGAGGGATGGAAGGAAGGAGAGAGAGGGATGGAGATGGCGAGAAAAAAGAGGGGGTAAAGAGAGAGAGAGAGAGAAGGAGAGGGAGGGTAAGACAGAGACTGAGGAAGGGGGCGAAGGAGGAGGGAGAGACAGAGAGAGAGAGAATTCCAGGTGCATTCCGAAAATTTGATAGTTCTAGAGACAAGGTCGAAAGGAACATTTGCTGAGGGAAGAATGTGAACAATTTTAATATCATTCTCTCTCTCCCTCTCTCTCTCTCTATCTATCTATCTATCTATCTATTTATCTATCTATCTCTCGCTCTCTCTCTCTATCTATCTATCTATCTATTTATTTATCTGTGTGTGTGTGTGTGTGTGTGTGTGTGTGTGTGTGTACATTTCAAAGTAATTTTCAATAAAACTTAGAGTGAATGGGTGAGTGAAAATGAGGAGAAGGGAATGAAGAAAGGGAGTAAGGGGAGAGAGAGAGAGAAAGAGAGATAAAGGGGAAGAAGGCAAGAATAGGAAGAGAGAGAGAGAGAGAGGGGGGGAGAGAGGGAGGGAGCTAGAGAGAGAGAGACAGGAGGTCGTTGGAGAGGGGGGGAAAGAAACACAGAGACAGAGAAAAAAAGAGAGAGATAAATACAGGCAGAGACAGACAGAGAAGTACACACACGCACAAACACACGTGTATTTGTGTGTGTGTGTGTGTGTATGTGTGTGTGTGTGTGCACACGTTTCTGCGCGCTCGCGTTTGCATATTTTTTGTATCTTAAAAATAAATCAAGGTATGCAATAAGAAAATATATGTGCGCGTGTATGTGCATGTGCGTGTGCGTGTGTACGAGAGCAGAGTTATGCTTCGCGAGGGGAGAAGAAAACCAGGGTATAACGAGAGAGAAAACAAAGGGAAATCCCCCACAGAAAGACTTATTTTAACTTGACGACACCCACTTCGCTAGCGGTCGCTGACGTCACGCATCAACAAGGTACGAATTTCAAAATGATTTCTGTTTTATATTAACAAAGAAATATCTGATAAATCGTCTGCTTGGCTTTTTAAGAACAGAATTTTTTTCCCTCCGTCCTTTCATAGATTTGAAAATGGGTAAAGTAAACAAAAGGGATTAATTACTGTTGTTTATTTAGAGAACAATGAGTGATGTATAGGTTTTGTATTTGGTGTCCGTCTCATAACTTTCTCTCTCTCTCTCTTTCTCTCTCTCTCTCTCTCTCTCTCTCTCTCTCTCTCTCTCTCTCTCTCTCTCTCTCTCTCTCTCTCTCTCTCTATCTGTATGTCTCTCTCTCTCTTCTCTCTCTCTCTCTCTTTCTCTCTCTCTCTCTCTCTCTCTCTCTCTCTCTCTCTCTCTCTCTCTCTTTCTCTCTTTCTCACAATCTTTAGCGTCTTTGAACCTTGCTCATTCGTATGTCTGTCTGTTTGTTTCTCTCAATCGATCGAAAGGAAAAGGAAAACTTCGAATGAACGGGAAGAGAAATAAAAAAAAAGAGAGAAAGAGGGAATAGA
>NC_051393.1:48046995-48062414 GCF_015228065.2 Penaeus monodon | reverse complement strand
TCAGCTGAAAACCGTTTGCTTTCACAACTTGGAAAGGGCCAGATGGGGCTATAGAAAACCCTTAATTGAGGGGAAAGTAATGTCTTTCCAAATTTATTACTTTTTCCTCCCAAAGTTTTGTTGGTTGCTCTGAATAGTATTGTACATTTGCATTTTCAACGTGTCATATGCCTAAATAAGTAATTTTAGGTAATTTGCACATAGCTTTGAGTATATTTATGTATATATTGACTATCTGCAAGGCTACCAGAATGGATTACTAAAAAAGAAATGAAATATCCATAAAAAAAAATAAATATACCTTTTTTGATAGTCATGTTTTCCATAATAGGATATTTTAAAAGTACTGAGTTAATTTTCCCTTCATGTACAGGCAAACTTCCCTTCTTCCACACATTGGAACCATCAGTTGCTGAGCACTTCAAGCTAAAAGAAAACTCCATTACGTTTTTATGCCAGAGATTTATCTTTCCCAAAATATGAAGACAAAGTGTTTCAGATTACCAAGGTATGATAGTGTGTATTAAGGCTTTTTTTCAGAATCAAATGTGTAAAAAGTAATTGTAGTATTACACTGCAACATATAAAAGAAATTGATGCAATTTGAATAAATTAATTAATAAATATATAGATAATGCAGAATTAGTTGTAGTGATAGAATACAGTAGATTCTGAGGAACAAGTTTCATAAGGAAACAATTAAGTATTTAAGGAAATTATAGGGTTTTTTGCTAGTAATTTTGGTAATGATGATTATAGGTCAGAGTATGAGATAAACTGATGAAAGGATAATGAAAAGGAAATAAAAAGCAAAATTTGATAAATCTAATAATTGGTATGAACCATAAGAATTATTATACTGTGTAATTGTGCACAAATGTTTATAAAAGATTAAGTGTGCACTTTTACATGATTTATGAGAGTGCGTATGCAATTTAGCTACATAAAATGTTATAATATGATCATACAATAGAGATACTGACTATATTTGACATCTGCAGACTACAGCAACATTCAAGGATATTGGGCTGTGGATAGCTAAGAAGAGTGTCCCATTAGTTGGTCAGCGTACGAAGAGTACAAGGATTTCAAATATAAACTAGACTTTGGTTGTGGTGTACTATGATGTTAAATTTTTTACATCGTATGTTAAAGGTATGCTTTTTGAATTCTAGTCAGTGAATATATGCCATATAATATAAAGTCCATGAATATACTTTAGAAGCAGTTTATCATATCTTTACTGCCCTTCATTGTCATTCATGAGCTGATATTCATTCATGACATAGTATTTTTGGATTGTACTCTTTAAAGCATTGATTACCTTTTCAGAGACTACATTTTCACACTCTAAAATTAATTTATTTTTTAGATACACAGTTTATTTCGCAATAAAATCTTGCCAGTAGCAGATGCAAATAGGATATCTCCTTTGCTATTGCTGATGAAGAGGAATTTGAAGATGAGATCAAAAGCCTAGGTTTGGAAGATTCTGGTGAATCTGTAAATGTTGGACTGTTCTCAAAAAACTTGAAGTAAGAATTGGGTTTACTGTGTATAATGCTCTGTTGAATACTGTGTATTTGTATTATGGTTTTATAATTATGAGTAAAATAATTCATCAGGTTGTCACTTTCTTGCAGATAGCCTAAAATAGTATTTAAAATATCAGTAATTCTGAAAAAGCCTTTGTAGACTATGTTGTTTGATCATATTAATAATATCTTTGTGGAATTGCTTTTCTCATTCCTGTTTCTTAAACCAAATTTTTTTTACGTAAACTAGAACAAGTTTTATAATGGTGCTTTTTTTAACAGGTATCCTCTAGAACCTGAGGATGATTTTAGCTCAGATGTATTAAGCAAATTTTTTGAAAATTTTAAAGGCTGGTAGTTTAAACTAGTGTAATCATGACTAAGATTAACCCTTAGTTTCGGGTTGCATCACAGCAATCACATGACCCAAAAATCTGGGCATTGGGCTTACATGAGCAGCTGCTGTGCCAATATGAGGCTTGTAGGCCAGGCACACGCGAACACTCATCATAGGTGGCACAAGACTCTCCACTGAAATGTTATTTTCTCTTTTTATGCAAAAACCCTTTTTTAGCTTTTTGGCCATTTTAAAATGTCCATATTTGTCAAATTTTATTTACATTACCAGATGGTAATAATATTTTCTTGCACAGACTCTTGATCATCTCTCTATGTAGTCTACAACTTGGTGCAAGAAAAGAAAAAAAAGAGAAAAAAATATATATTTCTTTCTTTCTTTCTTTTTTTCTTTCTTTCTTTCTTTCCTTTCTCTTTTTCTTTCTTTCTTTCCTTTCTTTCTTTCTTTCTTTTTCTCTTTCTTTTTTCTTTTTCTTTCTTTTTTTTCTTTCTTTTTTCTTTCTTTTTTCTTTCTTTCTTTCTTTCTTTCTTTCTTCGTAACAAGTTTTCTGCAATACAACTTGCGCTGGCTGGTCACGGTGCCTGGAATACAGTGCTGAGAATGGGAAAAAGGGGTCCTCCATGGAGGCCAGTGCTCTTTCCCGCCATGGCTCGTGGACATTACATTCCACACTTGTTTATTTATAGGAATAATGCGAATTGCCAATCACCCTTCCAGAGGTTTGTGCATTCATGGCAAGTCTTTCCCATCAACCTGTCCCTTTAAACCGAAACACTCACATGGAAAGTTCATGTCACCTTGCCTGCAGCCAGATTTTCCCATGACAGCATGTTCATGTCATGTAAATGTTACGTTATCCAGATCAAAGGGGTTAAAAAAAACAGCATCCCAACAAAATGCAAAGGTATATTTGCTGAGCACATTGAAAATTGGAAAAAGATAGTTAAATGTGTAAACCAATTAACCTTTTTTTTTTTTTTTTTTTTTTTTTTTTAGCAAACCTAAAGCCATTCCTGAGTCTCAACCCATACCCAAGAGCAGGAGGGCCCAGTGCGCATCTTTGTGGCCAAGAATTTTGAAGTGGAATTTTAGGGCAGTCAAAGAAGGATGTCCTCATAGAATTCTATGCTCCATGGTGTGGTCATTGCAAGAACCTAGAACCAGTTTATAAGAAAATTAGCCAAGCATTTGTCAAAGAGTAATGGGAAAATGTTATTGTGGGTAAGATGGATGCTACTGCCAATGAGTTCCTCCCTTGTTCAAAGTGTCTGGATTCCCTACAATCTATTACCTAAGGCAAGCGAAAAGGATAACCCAGTGCCTTTCACAGGGGAGCGCTCTCTGAAAACTGAAGGTAAGAAGGAATTTGTTTTAAATTTTGATGGCACAGGGATGGATTATATTTTCAGTGTACTTTTTTTTTAGATTTAAATTTATCAGTGCTCTTCAAATTAATTTATTGATATATTTCTCCCTTAACCTTTCAGGAAATTTTTAGAGCAGGAGTCCTCCATTTTTAATAATGTGGAAGATACTCAGGAGGAACTACAAAAAATGAACTTTAGCATCTTAAAAAACTGAAATCTGAATGAGTATGGGAGACTTATTGGAACCAGTATACAAAATACAAATAGAAAAGGGAAATTTCCAATAGGATAGAACAAAGATTATTAATCTTAATTCTATCACAGTTCTAAACTTACTTTATAAGAACAAAAAAAAGAGACCTTTAATTTTGGTAGTGCCTTAGTTGCAACGTAGCACAAAAAATTTTAATGTTATTTCTGTCCAAGGGTCCTTTTTTTCTTCTGTGATAACCATGAGATCTAATCTGCAATACCAGTCGGCATTTACTAGTTTGAGAGTATCGGTGCATAACCTAGTGTCCTGTCGGTTATCATTGCTGCTTGGAAATTATTGTGATGAGAAATTGGTATTTTGGTTGTGTATTTGTAGTGTTATTATTTTTGTGCTATATCCATTCTCTGGATATATAGGATGAACTGAATGGCACCATCGTTTGTTTACAATAGCACAAGCATGATTGTAATTTTTTTTTGTTAACTTATAGCAGAAATTTGCTATTTGTGAAACAAGTCAAAGGAACTGTTTTGTTATCTAAATATTTAGGTGAATTTCATGTTATATTATTTCAAATGTAACCATGTAATTTTGTGATGGTATTCAGTCGCAACCTGACTATATTTATTGAGCCAATATTTTTAATTTTCTAAATAAAAGAAAGGCTATTAAACTGTGTATTTGTAGCTTGACATATTTTTCTTACTTTTTGGCATATTCAATACTTATTTTAAAATGTTAAATGTTGAAATTACTGGATGCTAGTAAGAACATGGTTATTTTAAAACCATGTGATGGCTTTGAAAAATGGTATGGATCCTTTGATACCTTACTGATATAGTCAAACAATACCAAATGAGCAGAACTTGTAGGATTTAAAAATTTCTTGAATGCGTTAAATATTTTGACAACAGTTCACCAAGACAGACCTCATTCCAAGATTTTTTCCATACACATATATATGTGTCCCTACTTTATAACCCAATCAGCATGGATGACAGGAATACATGCCATGCTCACTGTTTTGCAAGTTTGTTTATTGTATTTACACATAGATATAAGTGCTATAAGTGCTTAATCACCAAGTAGTCAGTTTTCAGTCCTACCTATCTCACCTGTTTACCCTTTTTTTTTTTGTATTATTTAATTCTCTTAAATGCTACCAAGATTTTAATAATTTAATAATCACCACATCAATAACAAAAAATGCATTTTCCTGCCAATTCAAGGAATGGAAAATTGAGATCGGTCACTAGGGCCTACTGATTTGACTGTTGCTGGCCGAGCGCACGTGGAGCTATCTCTATGTAACAAATTCACAAACTACAGGGACGAATGTAAATCCGTAGTAGTTGGGCAAAAGTATGATAGAGCCAGTGAATGAGCAAGATGATATAAAACAACATTGAAAGTGTGAAAGATCAAACTAAAATGCTTTTACCCAGAGTAATTACTGAAAATCAAATGCTTTGATAATCTGAATGGCCAAAAACGGAGATCAGGATACCGGTAGTTTAGGGTTACTTACAGTAAAGCATGTTTTGATCCAACTACACATTTTTGCCATAAAAATTGCATTCATATCTAATAAGTTTAAAAGCCACATAAAATGTGATTTCTGAACCAAAACCCCCCCAAACCCTTGCTTGTCATGGGGTGGCTTAGGAGACGGCCCAATGTAGGAATCACCCCTCACCCTCAGCCCTTGCCTCAACTAATTTTGCATGGTCTTTCCTCTCCTTTCCTTTTCCTTCTTTACCCCCAATCACTTGCTTCTTGTTCTGTGGGCTGAGGTGGCAAAGACTGAGGCCCACTGTGGGGGATCACCCCTACCTTGGGCCTTAGCCCTTGCCTCAACTAATTTTTTCCTGGGCTTTTCTTCCTTCCTATCTATAACAAAAATTGGTCAGATTGTGGACCTACCTTTCCCACAGTGCTACTTCATTCCTCCTAAAAGTCATCGTAAGAACAACAACAACATTGTCAAAAATTTCTTCCGTAAACCTTCCTTTTCATGTTTACATTGTGGAAGATCCCTCCCTGTCAGACTAATATCAACGTCCTCTCCGTTAATGTCAAAATTGTTACCGTTTAGGACATCCTGCCAAACACTGCCGTTCCACAGCCAGATGCCCTCGATTTGCCCAACCCCGATCATAACCGATCAAACTGCTATGCACAGTCACGTACATGTGCCAACTGTGGTGGCCACACCTACAAACGTACATGTGCCAACTGTGGCGGCCACACCTACAATTTTTAAAGCCAGAAGTGGAAAATCTCAGATTCAGACTTGGTCTCACTCTGCATGAAGCCAGACAGCAAGCATGTCGACGATTTTTGCTTTACCTCTGCTCCAGTAATATCACTCGCTCTGCCCCTCTCCCTCCCTTCCAAGATGCTCCTACACCCCCCGCTATACCCATCCCCCCTACATCTTTATTCCCACTTCTACCTCCTACCTCCCCCAGTCAAATTCTCTTACCATTCTAAATCCAGACACCAATCTCTACTGCACGCCAACACTTCCCCTCTTCCCCCCCCGCATTACCAGCAGCAGACAGACAAAACGTTCCACCCCTTCTCCTACCACACACTCACCTCCACCTCCCTTTACCTCTACTTCTCAAAACACAAGTTTCCTCTTCCCCCACTCATAAGAATACTGTTGTCTCAAAAAAACTCCCCAACCCAAATTCCAATACAGAACTCTTTGAAGATATTCAGACTATCTGCTCGAGTCCCAAATACACCGAAACTCCTCATCCACCCACAAATTCCACAACACCCGCTTCCTCCACACTCATAGTAATTGCCGATATCCATCCTCCTCCTACTCATACTCCCCTACAAACCTTTCCCCCTACTCACCAACACAGCCCTTCCCCCAGCTCCAGCTCCACCTAAAATTAACTCTCCCCCCATTCCCTCTTATCCCTTCCACTCCCTCCTGGATACACACGTGAATCCCTCTGTCACAACTATACCCTTCCCCAGATCCTCTACCTCTTTATACTACCTGATACTAACCCACTCCCCCCTCTCATTCCTTATCTCACCCCCTAGTTCCTTCCTCTTCAAATTTCCCCAAAACACATTTTTAACTGTTATCACCATAGATCAACTAAAGTATAGCTCTCCCACGTTGGAATATTCGCGGTTTCCGTTCTCACAGGCTTGACCTTCGTCATATCCTGTCTTCTTATAACCCATCCATTATCTGCCTCCAAGAGACTTTTCTTACACATCCTCTTATACAATTCCCAACTGGTCTATATTATCCATCAGAAAATACCCTATGCCATCCCTCCCTTTCAAACCACTTTCCCCGTTCACTGTTATTCGTGTCTTTCTTCGCCTTTGGGATCACAGTTTTTTCAGTCTACTTTCCCCTTCCCACCTCATTGACTTTGTTCCCTTTTAAAACTAAATTCCCAACTCCAGCTACTTTCCTCGTCTTGGTGATTTTTAACTGCCGCCACACTCTTCAGGGTATTCTATCACCAATTTCTGGGGCCCGATCGTAGAACGCTCCCTCTCCACAAATGACCTTATATTCTTAATTTCAGATCGCCCTACACACTTTTGCCCATATTCACCCAATCTTTTTCATCCCTTGACTTCTCTCTATGCCCCCCATCTCTCCATTTAGATTTCCACTGGTCAGTTCTAGACCATTTTCCCCTATAGGGACCACTAATGACATGGGGTATATCCCACTAGTTTGTCCCCAATGTGATGTTGCGGTGAGTTCGTGTTCCTCTTTGATGGCACTGCTGTTTGTTCTTGGGGTGTAGTTAAAGTTGCTGTAGATTCTAAAGTTTATTTCTGCTGGAGTATGGTTTTTGAGGTGATCACAGAATTTTCACTAACATAAGAAAAAAGTAACATTAATCTTTTAGTGGGAGTGTCAGTGCCGACTCTGTTTTTTTTTGTGGTCACATGTTTGGACGGGGACACTGGATATGTCAGTATTATTAAATTATTAAATTTAATAAATACAGTATCATCAATAATAATGATTACAAACATTCTAAATAAGGATTTTCATTACAAACATTTTTAGTACATGTACATGAAAGTTGATAAAGGGGCGGAATCGCTTTCTCTGGGGGCATTTGTCATTGTTATGTTCTGGGCACAGGTCATGTTGGTGCAAAGGCGATAACCCAATAGAGATAACTGTGGGAAGTCCCAGGGTGAGTAGAGGGTGAGCTCATTAGAACCATTTTCCAGTCCTTTCTCCTACTTCAAAGGGACTAGTTCCTAATCTCCCAGCTGGTGCTTTAATAAGTGAATGGCGTACTTTCACTTCACTCTCTGCTATTACTACCCCCCAACCCCCTTCTTGTCCATTTCAGATATGATACAATGTTTCACAGCTACAGCCCTAAGAACTGCCTATACAGCCATTCCATGAACCTCAAGACCTAATAGCTCCAAATGTTCCATGGGGGAAAATTCGGGATGGTAACAGAGGTTTCGTTAAAACGTGCAGCCTGGCACCCCCAATCAACTATCAGCCCTTATTTTCTTTACAAGAGCCTCCCCCCGGTCTTCGTCATCCCAATCTGGAACAGTAAAACAATCGCTGGCGATATTATGTTTCCTCAGTTACATCTTCTACATCAGTTTCTGCAGTTTAGTGTTGGATCCATAAACTATCCGGCAAACATCCCCCATCCGCCCCTGTCCTCCATATTCGAGATACTCACCTTTCTCCAACTTTTTTTTCATTAAAACCACCTTTTATTTTCATCCTATCCTCTGCTGAGTTTTTTATAATGCTCCATTTTCTTCCTCTGAACTTAATTCTGCCCTTACAGTCGCACCACAACACTCATGAAGCCCTAACAGTATTAACTTTTTCGTATGCTCCGCACCTTTCATCTTCCTCTCTGTCCTTCCTATTAATTATTTTCAACCACATGTAATACAGGAAATTTTCCCTTTTCCCCATTGGTGAGAAGATCTTATCCCTTTCCCTTCTTGGGAAAACCCCAATAAATCGAGTACCTTCCCTCAAGATCACCACCCCATCGCTCTAACTAGCTGCTTGTGCAAATACTAGAGCAAATGGTTAACTTCTGCTTAATGAGGTATCTTGAATCTCACAATCTTCTCTCTCCTTCCAGTTTGTTTCCGTGCCCTAAGTACAGCTGACACTCTTGTTCTTTTCAAGACATATTACATCTGTATTTGCACGCCATAACTCCATATTAGCCATATTCTTTGACCTAGAAAAAGTATATACTACATGGTGGTACCATATTCTCCAAAAAATTTTCCTCCCTAGGAAACATGGGTATCTTCATAAAATCTTTCCTCTCCAAATGCACTTTCCAGGTCAAATTTGCCTCTTTAATATTGTCATTATTTTCTCAGTTCAAAGGCATCACAGAAGGTAATGTGCTCAGCACCACTTCATTCCTTCTTGCTGTTGATTTAACCATCTTGCCCTTGGCACAACCCATACCAAATCTCCACCAGTTCCTTCAGCCTGCAATATCAGCAGTATCTTCCTGGGCTGCTAACCATGGACTTCCGCTTTTCTACCTCCAACTCTTCCTCCATCCTTTTCTCTCGCCACACGTGTTGGCCCCCACCTCCACTCTTCTTGTATGGCACTCCACTCCAATACCATGTCCTCTGGCAAATTCCTTGGTGTTATTTTTGACTCCATATTGCCTTAGCGAGACCATATCTTTTTCATTAAAGAAAAAGCTTGCTGCTAGCTCCCAATCTTACAAACTCCATCCCATATATCCTGGGGCTCAGATCACAAAACTCTACTCCATCTTCATGTTAATTCGATCCTCTCCACTCTCAACTATGGATGCCATATCTACTCCTCTGCCTCAACCTCCCTTCTTGCTCATCTTGATATAATCTACCACTGCGATCTTCGCTTAGGGCCCTCTCCAGTTGACAGCCTGTACCTGATGAGGCATGCCATCGCTCTTTTGGATGTCGTACCCTTCCTTCTCTCTCTCCGATGCTACGGTCGATTTCACCAACTTTCATTCACCAAACTAACCATCCCTCGATCCCTGCTTCCTACCTTTGCTTCTTCTCCACGTTTACCTACTCCTTTCTCCATTCGCATGGATACCCTCCTCTCCCATTCCTCCTTTCCCCAACTCCGACCTCTTCCGTTTTCTGTCCATTCCGTTCCTCCATGGCTTATACCTTACCTCCATATTTGCTCCTTTGTTTTTCCTGACCAAAAATCAGATATCCCCCTTCTATCCTTCTCACCCATTTCTCCACTATTCATATTTACACTAATGGCTTCAATCCACCTCCGTGCTGGTTTCGCAGTAACCTTCCCAACTTGCACTTTCAAATACCCCCTCCCTCCTGAATCCAGTGTCCTTACTACAGAACTGTATGCACTCCTTTTTGCCATAAAACACATATACTCGCTCCCTTCTTCCTCTTTCACTATTTTTACTGACCCCTAACTCATTAACTCTCATAAAGTCTATGCACTCGACCTATCCCCAAGTCTGTAAGATCCAGAACTGGTTGTTCTACCTGTCCACACGCCATAAATCTATCAGATTTTGCTGGGTGCCCATGTTGGAATCCCTGGCAAGGAACAGGCAGATACTCTAGCACGCTACATTGCTATATCCAAATCACACCAACCACATTTCTCACGTATTCCACCCACGGATTATAACCCCCACTTTAAGACCTTCCTGCAATCTGGTCAAGTCTCGCACTAATAATTTACATACTGTAAAACTAACTATCAGTTTCCTCCTGATCAGCTCCATTCCATCAGATGGGAGATGGCTTTTGCCCACTTACATATTGGCCACACCTGTCTAACACACTCCTGTCTGATGTCACATTCTGATCCTCCCCTAGGTTCCTATGTAATGTCCCTCTTTCAGTTCCACGCATTCTGTTGTCCTGTCTACGCTTTGATGCAGCCCATACCTCTGCTTTCCCCCACTTATCCTCCCTTCACACAACCTCCCACCTATCAACATCCTTACAGAATCTCACACTTTCTGCTTTGACAAACAGTTCTCCTTCCTCAGATGTATACATATCCTTCGCTTGATCTAATCCCCTTACTTAACCCTACTTTAACCCAAAGACTCAACTCCTTTACCCATATTTAATCATTTCAATATTAATCTAGATGATGTATAACAACTAACCGCCTTTCACTACCCTTTACTGTACCTCCCTCTAGTTCTGCATGACCTTAGATATCTAGCACATTTATTTTGCTTTTAACCATTAACCATTCCTATCTACTTATTCTAATTGTTAACTCATTTTTACCTTTTTCACCACAGTATTATTTCATAATTCTATATAACCTTATTCTAGCATATTTATTTGTTTTAATCATTAACCCTTCAAGGAACCCACAAACATTGCCTTATGAACCAAAAAACTCCCTTACTTCACTTCCAAGTATCATCCTATCGCTGTATTTTGAATATACCGACAATGACGTTAGATGTTGACACATCAGAAAATTTTCAATAAATAAATAAATAAATACCTCATTCATCTATCTGTCCACTTATCGTAATTGTTAACTCATTTTTATGCTTTTTGCCAAAATTCTTTGTCATAGTGCTATATGATCTTTGAAGTCCAACACATTTACTTGTTTTAAAACCACTAACCATTATATGACCTTTAATGTCTGGCACATATGTTTTAACCATAGCCATTCTGGAACCCACAAACATCACTTTAACCAAAAAACTTCCATACCTGGGGCTTTCCTCCCCCAAGCCCCACCCCTATCCCTATATTTTAAATATGCTACTAATGGCCTTAGTGTTGACATGGTAGCTAATTTTCAATATATAAAATAAATCTTAATAACCACTGATAACAGATGTCCTCCCTCCATTCCAGTGAAAAATTAAAAGGCACACTGGTGTAAAGTGTGATTACTGAAGTCCATTAATCTCTTACATCCTTGCACTACACATATATTCTTAAATTTTTTATTTGATATTAATTTTCCATGGGAAAAGTGAATTTGTATTTAAGGCTTCAGTGTCAAAAGTAGTAGTAGTCAAGTCAGTGAATCAAGAGGAGGATTAATACTGAAAGTTGTCGTATTATTGTAATAGCTTTGACACTGTTGAAACATAGCATTGTGTCCACATTAATACTGAAGGATATTATTGAACTGCTGCTGAAGAAAAATAGATATGTGATATATATATTTTTTTTACCTAACATTATTTTAGAATATTATTATCATGAAGATTCACTTGCAAATGACCAACTGTAGATCTAGGAAAATGATTAGGGGTTACCCATTTATATGAGCTCCCTATTATGGGATTTGCTTCATTAGTTATATTTCCCTGTATGCCCTCTTGAGTGCAACCCCTGTACACCCCCCATCCCCAACTCAGAGGAAGCCATTTGGTGAAGTCAAAAATCACAAAGGTTCTCTTTTGTACTTTATTATTATAATACAATGATATTTTATTATGCAATTCAGATTTTGTTTAAAAAATAGCAATTACATGGTGCAGTGTGACACTTCTGTACCATCAAATCAAACTATTGAGAAAAGGATGATCTTTCAAATCAATGTGTAGGATTATAACCCTTAGGTTTTTGCCCATTCGTTGCTGCGAAGTTCCACTCTTCTTATCTTACCACTGATGGTCTTTGGGAGTGTCTCCACAAATTCTATCTGCAATTTGGAAAACAGATTATGTTAGACAACTTCAGGCATGCAAAATTTATCATATCAAAGGGACAATAGATATATATACATTGTATGGCTGCTTCAGGAAAGAACATCATCTTTATATACTTGGAATTAAGAGAATTTCCTGCAAAGTTTCAATCTGATGCTGAAAGTATAAAAATGAAAAAGAATGTTTGATGCTCCCTAATTAACCTGCTGATACATGTATATACACATTATCCTTTGTCATCGTTTTTTTATTTATTATTTATTATTATTATTATTATTATTATTATTTGTTTAAATAGAGATGGCTCCAAAAGTGCTCAGCTTTTTACACCTTTCCTTGATATTTCAGTAAGAAAAGTTTTCACGGTTATTGATATTAATGTTGTTATAACAGAATTGGCAATGATGATAATATTAAGATTAATAAGGACTATAATAGTAATACTTTTTTTTTAAATTCTCCATCTGAGAAGCTATCTCAGAGTAAACAAACTTAATAAAATCAAATTGAACTGGATAAAGCATGTACTCAATGCCAATAATATCCATAAATGCTACTAAAATCAGATATAAGTAAATTTGACCTAAAATTTAACCAATTCTATAATTTAAATGCATTAATTAGTCATTTACTTTTATAGTCCCATGCTTTTCTATTTCCACTTTTAGTCAACACATAATTGTGAAAATGAAAATGTCTCAAGAAATTTTGAATTCATTCATGTTATTCTAATGATCATCTTCCTTGGCTGGTTTAAATTTCCTCTGAATGTTTGAGTAAGTTCTGTGCTTCCTGAATTAAGGAACCTGTAACTGCTAAAATAATTACTTTTCTAGGGTACTTGTAAGGTGCTGTATTCTGCTTCACATAGTTCTGCAGTTCAACAATCAGGTCTTCGTGTTTGTGGTTCTTGTAGTTGTCAGCCAGAACAACAAATGCCTTCACAACTTCTCCACGGAGACTGTCAGGTGAGGAGACCACTGCCGACTCCACCACAGCTGGATGCTCGATTAAGACAGACTCCACTTCAAAAGGTCCAATTCTGTACCTGTGAATGTCATATAATGTGAGTTTCCAATACTTGATAACCAATCCAAATGCACCCAATCTTTATCTGCTTAAATTTCCAGGAAGTATTGAAGTCTAGAATGACATACCCTGAAGAGATTATGACATCATCAGCACGGCTAACAAACCAGAAGTAGTTGTCCTCATCATAGTAAGCCTTGTCACCAGTTATATAATAATCACCTAAAAACACTTTTGATGTTTGCTTCTTGTTGGACAGGTATCCTGTAATGAACAGGAATAAAAGGGAGTAGAAGGAGACTAACGGCTTTGAAAGATCATAAATAATTAGAATTTCTTACATCTCAGACTGATAAAAGAGGAAATCAAAAACATTATACTTACCATTGAAAAGTCCAATTGGTTTCCCCTCTTTCAAGGAGACAGCCAAGTACCCTTCCTTGTGAGGTTCCAATTCATTCAGATCATCATCAATTACCTGCACATAAAGTACACTTTGCAATGAAGGGTCAATCTAATTTGGGAAAATAATTATTATCTGGTGGGAAAAGTGTTCCTGTTCTTTTCATAATGAAAGTAAAGATAAAGCAATATTTTCAGTAATAAAACAAGTTGAATACAATACAACCTTGATCAATAGATACTGTATAACACTGCAAACTAACAATCATTAAGTAAACAGGTTTTGGGTCACGAAAAATGTGTGATCCCTATATTTTGCAGGGCATCATAATTACATTTATCTTACTAGTATATGTATACATAATCAACAGATAACAGTGTACTGCCATTTTTCAGTATTCTTTATTTTTGTTCTTATTCCAGTGATATATATTCTTGTTTACTACATGATCATTACTGCATAAAATGTCAAAATCGATAACCTGATATTTTACAATAACTTTTTTCTTGCATTTACTTGCCTTTAAATTGTAGCCTGGTGCTGGTTTTCCCATGGAACCTGGACGGTAATCTATGCCTTTGTACATGCAGCACAGCAGTGTTGTTTTCTGTCTGCCATATCCTTCATAAATCCTCAACCTAAAATATGAGAACGTTTCCTATCAGGCAAACTGAATATCATTCACAATCTCTCAGAAGCTTCCCAATAATTTTTCTGGTTATAGAAAAATGTACTTTCACATACCTAAAGGAAATAGGTTAATCTATTGGAAAAAAAGGTGTCAAATTTAGTCTACAGCCAAGAATATGCTTTATCTTTCTCCATAAGCTCAAAAACAAGACTAGACTGATATGTATCTCTTCTTTGGCATTTTGTTAAAAAGTAGCCCCATTGTAAGGTAGATCTTTGCAGTGCTCACCCACCGAACACCTTAGATGGCAATAAACTGACTTGTAAAGAATAAAACTGACTACATTTTGGCAGTGCAACCATATACAGCCCAAAGACAGAATGAGACCAATATTTGCAAATGATTTATATTTCTCTCTCACTCATTCACTCACTCTAATGCATGCACACTTGCTCGCTTCCTCACTCCCTCACCCACAAAAAACTAAACACAATACAACACACACACACACACGCACATATATACATATACAAACATATATAAATGCACACATGCTGCGCACGTGTGCACGTGCACACACACACACCACACACACACACACACACACACACACACACACACACACACACACACACACACACACACATACACACACAAAAAAATATATATAGGGAACTACTCAAGGGAACCTAAAAGCTTAGCTACACCAAAGATCATAGTAACGTGAATAGAAGTTATCCAATTGCTTTGTGAGACAATTATTTAAAGAAAATAATGTTAATTCATCCAGTCCTTCTTTTTAACTAATTAGGTACATGTACTGTTGCTGAATATAGATGGCTCTGTAAGTGCTCAGCCATCAAGGAGTTAATTAATAGGTCCTATGTGACCTAACCGGATTTCTTGAATTATCAGGATTTTTTTAATGCTATAATATCAATGCTATTATTTATTATTATTATTATTATTATTATTATTATTATTATTGACATTATAATTATGCTCTTACAATACAATAAATAAAAAAACATCTTTCCAAGCATCAAGGACTAGTAATTGAATCTTTGGTGACTAAGTACTTTTGGAGGCATCTATTTGTATACAAAATTATAAACTAAAAGTGGCATATACATCATACCATCCCAGCCCAATGGGTTTAAGCTATCCTGTAAACCACAAAATT
>NC_051393.1:48044386-48046895 GCF_015228065.2 Penaeus monodon | reverse complement strand
AACATTCTCAACCACAAAACCTCGTGTAGCAAATTATTCAAACCTTTTTTTGTGTAAAATCCGCCACCGGGGAGAGTAATTTTTGCCTCTGCGGTGAAACTAACCATAAGTTCCAATCCCAACACAGCTGCAGCAACGACCTGGGATATGAAAATTCTTACCACGAAGCTGAAGCCAGATCCACTATTCGGAAGACTACGGATTTTTGCTCTCTGTAAGTCGTATGGTTTTCTTTTTTTTTTTTCTTCTTTTTTTTTTTTTTTTGCTTTTGTTTTACATTTATTCGATTATCGATTATCTCTACGGTGGGCGTAAGTGTACATAAACTCATGCAAATGAATGAATACGTATTCGTGTCATACATTCAGATGTCTTCAAAGCAACATATACACACATGTATATCTACTCACATGTACATGTTATAGGCATTCGCATGTACAAACACATACACAGACTCTCGCAAACAAATACAAACAGGCATCAACACACATAGAAGTTGAGAGAGAGAGAGAGAAAGAGAGAGAGAGAGACGGACAAAAATATAGATTGCCAGGAAATTCGAAAGCGTATTTTAGAAAACACACCATCAAAAAGAGAGATAAAATCACTTTTAATCACCAGCACATAGGATAACGCCTGACAAACACCATAAATATTCATTATTCCGGCTTCAGTTTGTCTGTTGTATATTAAGCGTCAGCCTAGAACTAAAAATGATTGCGGTGTAATATAAAGGAAACTGTCCTTTACAAATTAATAAAATACTACATTGAATAGAATACTATATTACAACTACAAAAAAAAAAACACCTAAATCCTTTTAATACCATATATTAAGCCTTAGACAATTCCTTATACGAAAAAAAAAGAATACCCGATTCAATTTTCGGATTTTTCCCGATATAAAGACCATGTTTATAAACACCTGAACGAGCAGCGAGTGTTTGATCCCACTGTCTTTACACGAGCGGGTGAACATCAAATGCGTTAGGATCAGACCAGCACAAGGAGGGTTGGAACAAGAGGTTCTGGCTAGCTTTCATCCTGTTGGGGCGTTAAGGGGCGGGAAATTCAAATCCTTTATACTTTTTTTTTTTTTCTTTTTCTGGCCTTGTTCTTTGGAGACGTCTAATATCTTTTTATATTGTTTCCTTCTCGTTCCTTTGTCTGAATTTCAATGAATGTTTCTTTGGCATTGTTGGTGTTACTTTTTTTTCTCTCTCTCTTCTATAACCGTTTTTTTTCGTTTGTTACACGGATAGTTATTACATAAGGACATTGAACATTTCATTTCAGTTTGTTTGTGGTTTATCCTTTTAATATGCTAAAACCTACGGAATTCTAAAATCACAAGACTCAACATACAAACGGCAACATCTTCAGCTCAAAATCGCCGCTATCCACCGTCACTTCACACACACACACACACACACACACACACACACACACACACACACACACACACACACACACACACACACACACACACACACGAGCATATTTTTCTCTCACTTTCGTCACTTTCAAAACACGTGTTAAGTCTCCAACAAAGACTTTCCACTCCTTGCTTGCGGAAGAGGTGGTGGAGGAGGAAAAAGGAGGAGAGGTGGAGGAGGAGGAAAAGGAGAGGGAGAGGTGGAGGAGGAGGAAAAGGAGAGGGAGAGGTGGAGGAGAAGGAGGAAAAAGGAGAAGGAGAGGTAGAGGAGGAGGTGAACTGAGGAGAGGTGGAGGAGAAGGATGAAAAAGGCAAAGGAGAGGTGGAGGAGAAGGAGGAAGAGGTATTAGAGGATGATGAAAAGAGGGAAGCGGGAGAGAAAGAGGAGAAGGAGAGGGGGAAGAGGTGTTGGAGGAGGAGGAAGCGAAGAAGAAGAGAAGAGAAGGAAGAGGAGGTAGGGGAAGAGTAAGAGAAGGAAAGGTGATGGAGAAGGGAAGAGAAGAAGAGAAAGGAGCACGAAAAGGAAGAAGAAGAGGAAAAGGGGAGTGAGAGGAGAAGGAAGAAGATAAGAAAGGAGGAGGAGGAGGAGGAAGAAGAATAGGAGAGGGATAAGAGGGAGAGGAGGAGGAACTGGGTGCGAAAGCGGAAGAATAAGAAGAGGAGTAGGAGGAAGAACAAAAGGTGAAGGAAAAGGGCGAGGGGAAGAAAGAGGAGGAGAACCAGAAAGAATTAAGAAGAGGACGGGAAGGGGGAATTGGTAGACATAAGGAAAAGGGGGAAAAAGCGGGAGCGAATACGGAAATGAAAAAAGAAGAGAAAAAGACGTAGAAAACAAAGTAGGAAGAGAACGCACAACAAAGAGAAAGACAAGGAGAAGGAAGGAGAACCAGAAAGACGACGAAGGAACACACACAAGCCATATGTCAAGATCCACTGGAAAACAACGACTGAGCTCTCTTTGATGGGTTCGTTGCCGGCGCATGTGTTTGCAACGTGCATGATAAGGCAACAGACGAAATGTGTGCTAATAGCTACACCGTCTCAGACTTGTGGGGAGTTGGAATGGATGTTGCT
>NC_051393.1:48021886-48026886 GCF_015228065.2 Penaeus monodon | reverse complement strand
GGAGAGAGAAAATTAAAGTGACAGGCAGAGTGAGAGAGAGAGAGAAGTGAGAGAGAGAGAGGGAATGAGAGAGAGAGAAATAAGAGGAGAGGGAGAGAGAGAGAGACAGAGGACAAACAGAGGCGGAAGAGGACAGACATACAGACAGATAAACAGAAGCAGAAGGAGAGAAAGGAAGAGAGAGAGAAAGAGAGACAGACAGACAGACAGACAGACAGGCAGAGAGAGAGAGAGAGAGAGAGAGAGAGAGAGAGAGAGAGAGAGAGAGAAAGAGAGAGAGAGAGAGAGAAAGAAAGAGGAGAAGTGAGGGAAGAAGAAAAAACATGTGAGAAATGAAAGGGGGGAAGAATGAAACATGGATGAAAATGTAAATATATATATATATATATATATATATATATATATATATATATATATATATTATATATATATATTTTATGAATTTATATTTATTAAAATAAAATATATATATATATATATATAATTATATATTATATATATATAGGGTTTATATTTTCAAATTTTTATATATTATATTTTTTAATTTATATATTATATATCTATTATTTTTAATATATGTTTTATTTATGATAAAAATTTATATATATTTTAATATTTTTAAAATTTTTAAAATCTATATATTTATGATTTTTAATTTATAATTTATTTTCTTTTTTTATTTATATTTTATTTATCCTTTTCTCCCCCTTATATTTCAATTTTCCCCTTCCCATTTCTTTCGTTTTTCATATTTTTTTGTTTTATCCTTCCTGCCCCCTTAAAATTTTAACAATTTCCTCATTGCTTTCTTTGGGGGGGGCTTTTCCAATTTTTGAAAATAAATGTTTTTAAGATTTTATATCCTTTGGGGGGAAGTTTCCCCAAAATTTAAAGGGAAAGGGGGTAGGAGGAAATTGGTCCCTGTTTATGTTGGGTTTTTTTGGTTTTTTTGCTTGGAGTTTTTTAATTTAAGGGTGAGGCATTTTGGAGTTTTGGGAATGAGAGTGGAATTGTTAGTGGATTGGCAAAAAAAGTATGTGGGGGGGGGTTGGAATGGGTAGGGGGAAGGGATTTGGAGAAAAGTGGAAGTACGGAATGATTATTTGGAGTGAATGGGAGAAATGTGGAGTAGAAAATTCGGGAAATGAGAATGTGGAGGGGCATGGGGGAGTTTGGGGTTGATTAGGAAGTGGTTTGCGTTGTGGAGCTAAAGGGGTATGTGGAGGTTTTGGTTTAAAAAAATTGGGGCCCCCATCTTATATTCCCCCTGGTTTTTTTCCTCTTATTCTCTTCTTGTTGGGGGCTTTTTTTTTTTTCTCTTTTTTTGCGTTCCCCCAATCCCCTTTTTAACGCGTTCCGGTTGTCCCCGTCCCCCTTTTCCGCGCCCCCCCCTCTTCCCTTTCCCCCCTCCCCTTTTTTTCTCTCCCCTCTTTCTTCCCCTTCTTTTCTCTCCCCTTTTCCGTTCTCCCCTCTCTCTTCCCTCTCTTTTTCCGTCCTCTCTCCCCCTCTCTTTTTTTTTTTCGGGGCTCCTCCTCCTTCTCTTCTCTCTCTTTTTTCCCCCCCTCTCCCTCTTTTTCTCTCTTTTTCCCCCTTTCTCCCCTCTCTCTTTCTCCTCTTTTCCCCCCTTTCTTCTTCTCCCGTTTTCTCTCCCCTCCCGTCTTCTCTCCCCCTTTTCCTCTTTTCCTCCCCGTCTTTTCTCTCTCTCCCTTTCTCTCTCCTCTCTCCTTCCTCTCTCTCTCTTTTCCTCCCTCTCTCTTTTTCCCCCTTTTTTCTTCCCCCCCCTTTTTCTTTTTTCTCTCTAAAAAATCCCCTCCTCTCTCTCTCCTCTCTCTTTTTTCCCCTTTTTCTCTCTCTCCCTCTCTCTCTCCCCCCCTCTCTCTCCTCCCCTCTCTCTCTTTTCCCTCCCCCTTCTCCCCTCCAAATTTTCTCCTTCCCCCTTCTCTTTTTCCCCTTCCCCTCTCCCCTCTTCTCCCCTCCTCTTTCTCTCTCCCCTTCCCCCCCTTCTCTCCCCCTTATCTCTCTTCTTCTCTCCTTCTTCTCTCTCTCTTTCTTTTTCCCCGGGGGGGGGCTCTTCTCTTTCCTCTCTCTCCCCCTCTCCTCTTACTCTCTTTTCTTTTCCCCTTCTTCCTCTCATTTCTCTCTCTCTCTCTCTCTCTCTCTTCTCTCTCCTCTCTCTTCCCTCTCCCTCCTCCCCAACTTTTCTCCCCCTCCCCTCCCCCATCCCTTTTTCCCCTCATCCCTTCTCTTCTCTCTTTTCCTCTCTCTTTCTCTTCTCTCTCTCCTCTTTCTCTCTCTCTCTCTCTTTTTTCCCCTCTCTCTCCCCTTCTCTCTCTCTTCTCTCTCTTCTCTCCTCTTCTTTTTCTCTCTCTCTCTTCTCTCTCTCTCTCTTTCTCTCTTCCCCTCCCCTCTCTCGTTTTCCCCTCCTCTTCTCCCCTCTCGTTCTTTCCCCTCTCTTCTCTCTTCTCTCTCTCTCTCGCCCTTTTTCCCCCCCTTCTCTCTCTCTCTCTTTCGCCCCCTCTCCTTTTCTCCCCTCTTCTCTCTCTCTCCATCTCTCTCTCTCTCTTTCTTTGTCTCTGCCTCTTTTTCTCTCTCTCTCCCCTCTCTTTCTCTCGCCCTCTCTCTCTCTCTCCCCCTATCTCTCTCCCTATCTCTCTCTTCTCTCCCCTTTTTTCCTTCTCTCTCTCTCCCTATCTTTTCTCTTTTTTCTTCTCTTCCCTCTCTCTCTTATCCCCTTTTTTCCCCTCTTTCTCCCCTCAAAAACTTTTTCTCTCTCTCTTCTCTTTTTCCCTCTCCCCTTTCTCTCTCTTCTCCCCTCTTTTTTTCTTCTCTCCCCTCTCTCTTCTCTCGCTCCCTCTTCTCTCTCTCTCTCTCCTCCTCTCTTCCTCTCTCTCGTCTCTCCTCCTCTTTTCCCCCCCTTCTCTCTTCTTCTCCCCTCCCCTCTCTCTCCTCTCTCTCTCTTCTCCCGTCTTCTCTCTCTCTCTTTTCTCTTCTCTCTTCTCTCTCTCTCTCTCTCCTCTCTCTCTCTCCGTTCTCTCTCCCCTTCCCCTTTTTCTTTTCCTCTCTTTTCTCTCTCTCTCTTCTTTTTCCCTTCCGCTCCCTCTCCTTCCCCCTTCTTTCTCCCCTTCTCTCCCCTTTCTTTGTCCCCTTTTGGCCTCTCGGGCTCTGTCTTTTGTCTCTGTCTCTGTCTGCCCCTGCCCTTCTCTCTCTCTCTCTCCCCCTTTTCCTCTCTCCCCTTCTTTTCTCCTCCCCCTCTCTCTCTCTCTCTCTTCCCCTCCCCCTCTCTCTCTCTCTCTCTCTCTCTCTTCTTTCCTTCTCGTTTCCCTCTCTCTCTCTCTCTCTTCTTTCTCTCTCCCCTTTTTTTTTTGTCTTTTGCCTCTATGTTTTTCTCATCTCTCTCCCCTTTTCTCTCGTCTCCCCTCTCTTCGTCCCCTCCCCCTCTCTCTCCCTATCTCCCCCCCCCCTATCTCTCTCTCTCTCTCTCTCTCTCTCTCTTTTTTCTTCCTCTCTAAACTTCTCTCTCTCTTTTTCCTCTCTCCCCTCCCTCTCTCTCTTATCTCCCTCTTTCTCTCTTCTCTCCTTTTTCTTTCTTCTTTTACTTCTCTTTCTCCTTTTCTTTCTCTTTTTTCTTCCTTTTTTCTCTCTTTCCCCCCTTCCCCTTTTTTTTCTCTCTCTCTCTCTCTCTCTCCCCTCCCCTCTCCTTTTCTCTCTCTCCCCCGTTCCCTCTCTCTTTTCCTCTCCTCATCTCCTCTCTCTCTCGTCCCCTTTTTTCTCTCTCTCCTCTCCCCTCTCTCTCCCCTCTCTTTTCCTCTCTCTCTCTCTCTCCCTCTCCCTCCCTTTCCCTTCTCTCTCTCTCTCTCTCTCCTCCCCCATCTCTTCCCTCTCTCTCTTCTCTCTCTCTTTTTTTTCCCCTTCTCTTCTCCCCCTCTCTCTCTCTCTCACCCCTTCATTTTTCTCTCTCTCTCCCCTCTCCCTCTCTCTCCTCTCTCTTTTTTCCCTTCTGTGGTGTAGTGTGGGGTGCGTATGTTGGGTGGGGTGTATGTGTATGTATATGTATATTTATATGCAATGTATATGTAAAATGTATTATTTTTTATATATTATATATATATATAAAATATATATATATATATAAAATTATAGGGAAGAGAGAGAGAAAGAAAAATATATATATTTTATATTATATATATATATATATATATATATATATATATATATATTTTATTATATTTTACAACACACCCCACACCCCACACACACACACACACACACCCCCAAAACACACCCACACAACCACACACACCCCACAACCCCAACCACACACCCCACAAAACACACCCCTTTGCGGACACCGCACACCCTACACTCTCTCTCTCTCTCCCCCTTCTCCCTCCCCTCTCGCCCCTCTCTCCCCTCTCGTCTCTCTCTCTCTCTCTCTCTCTTCTCCCCTCCCCTCCCCCTCTTCTCTCTCTTCTTCTCTCTCTCTCTCTCTGTCTCCCCTCTCCCCTCTCTCTCCCCTCTCTTTTTTTCTCTCTCTCAGATTAAAAATATATCCCTATATAAACCATATGTTTATATTTTATATTAAATTTTATATTAAATAATAAATAATTATAATATTTAAATTTATATTTGTAAATATGATATATATATATATATATATTTTATATATATATAATAAAATTATTTATATTTTATATTGTGTGTGTGTGTGTTTGTGAAATAAAAATTATAATTATATATATATTATTTATATATATAATTAATATAATTATTTTATATAAGGGAAATTCCACCTCGCCCCTTCCCTCCCCTTTGCCTTTTCCCCTCCATAACCCCCCCCCAAAAATTTTTTCATTTCCCCCCCCCTCGCTGTCTCCCTTATGCCCCCTCCCCCCCCCCCATCCCAAACTCTATTCTCTTCCTGCTGTAAACATGACCGAATGCACGTGGGCCCCCCCCTTTATTTAATACATACATTATTATGCCCTTATTACAGGGAA
>NC_051393.1:47999386-48011886 GCF_015228065.2 Penaeus monodon | reverse complement strand
AGCTTCTGCTCTCTTGTCTTCACAAAAGGGGGACAAGCTAGGCTGATGTGATGTATTGCAGAATATAAGGCAGATGATAATGGCATTAATACTTTACTGCAAGCAAAAATACTGACATAAACATGATTTGTAGTATGAGCACTGTACCACAAAACATCTGATACAAAATGAAAGCTAACCTAAATAAAATGGTTCACAAAATAAGTACTGTTTAAAGTCAACATGATATAAGTATCACAACTCAATAAATACTCTATACCCCCCCCCAAAAAAATGACGACTTTTTAAACACAACATATCTGGAAAATAGGTTATATCTGAACATGAAAATTTAGTAAAAGGCCTGATGGAACACAAAGACTGCAATGTTCCATATCTTCTGTATTCAGATTATGCAACACAGATATGTAAATAAAATCTGTATCAGAAAAAGTTCTGCACCCTTTCCAAATTACCCAAAAACCTATTTCTTTTCTGATATCAAGAGAAGTCACATTTTGTTTTCCCATGCCCTTACTTGGCCAATAACAGAAAAGACGTGTGATTACGAAGCTGTGTTCCACCCCAGATCTCTCCCTAGGCAGTAGCCAACTCAATGGGTCAAGAATCCCAGTGGGTTCGAGGCACAATCATAAGGCAGGGCAATTACTGCTCAAATTTTCAGTTTGTGCACAACATGACCACCACAATGCAGAATTTAAGTGAAGGACTGAGATTGGAACAGTTATCAAGACAAAGTGGTTTGAGAGTTAAAGCTCTAAAGAAAAAAATATATATTACATACAGAGTGCAGAAAACAAACTCCATCAAATAACTGCTCAGTGAATGTTCAAATACCTTCTCTCAGTTTGATCATTTTTATAACTAAATACCAAAGTACATATTTTTGTTTCACTTCATGAGGTCAATCAGTTGTGGGTTGTATCAATTAAGTCATTATTAACTAATAGTCATTTCTATGACTTATGGCAACATGTCTTTAAAAAAATGACAATGAGAAAGAGAAACTTCTATGACGTAGAATGAGAGTTGCTGTTTACTTGGCTGCCCTTTCAGAAGGATTGGACGGGGGACAAGAATGCAGATTAAGTAACAAGAAGTCTAGTGAGGGTTTGGGGTGGTAGGCTGAACACCAACTCCCTTTCCACCTGCTTGACCTTTGTATATGAGGTACTCCAGGTGAGCCAGAACACGAAACATTTCCTGAGCTCCTTCTTGGTACTGGATGTGTCTTCTTAAAGTGGAAAGAGCTGCCTCCACATCATTCAGAGAAGGACCACGTTCTCCTTCCTCTTCATTATCATCCTCTTCCTCATCTTGCTCATCATCTTCATCATCATATCTCAAGTCATCATCTTTGTCAGCCCCAGTGACAACAGCAAGGATGTCGTCATCATTGTTCAGGTTACACACTTGAACTTCATCATCAAAGTGAACAAAATCATCAAAAGTCATGTCTGGGATACGAAGTCCAAGAGTTCGCAGACGATGAAGTAAAGTTAAATTTTCAGCCCCCATGGATGGATCAGGTGGTGGTGGAGGAGCACCCCAAGCTCCATATTTGCTAACTCCTGCACGGGCAAAACTGGCACTAATGACAGCATCAGACACACTGTGCCAAGCAGTGGCCAGCTGATGTAAACAAGTTAAGAGACTCAGCTTTGTGTTAAGACGTCGGGTGCGCTTGTTTGGAGTGGGGTCGTCTCTCTGCATTTGGTTGACCAATGTTTCTAATATGCCACGTCGGTAGTTTCGCTTAAATGCCATCACCACACCATGGCGCAGTGGTCCTAGAAAACCATTAGGAGCAGTTACCAGGCGTACTGATCGCAAACCACCAGGAGGCTTGGAATGCACTGGTAAACATGCCGCAATTACAACTACCCTTCTGCCCTGTTGTACAAACCAGGAGTCAACATCCTGCAACCAGGCTCCAAAACTATCACTGGTCATCCATGCCTTCTGATTAGCAAGGTACTGCACAGGCAGACTCTTAACATGTCGAAAACTAGAAGGCTTCGGATGTTTGCCTACTACAAGCAATGGAAATTTCTCTGTTCCTGTCATATTACCACACAATAATACTGTGAGTCTCAGTCTACTACGGATGCCTCCTGCACATCTCTCCCCACGCAGATTAGGGGCAACAGTTGGTAGAGTCCTATATAATAAACCAATTTCTTCAACTGCAAATACATCACCAGGATCAAATTCAAGTAATAACTGAGGTAATACAGCAGTCTGCCACTCTCCAGGCTTAAGCTCTGGAGAACTGTTTTCTTCCTCTTCTCTCTTTCTTCTGGCTGGAGCTCTCCCAAAAACTATATTTTTCCTCTTTTTAAAACGGTCTAACCAACCATGAGTTGCCTTGAAATCAGTATGACCAAGTTTACTGGCAAAAGCAAGGGCTTTGGCACAGAGAATGGGTCCCGAGACTGGTGTTCCTGTACTGATGGCTTGTTTATACCATGAATACAAAGCAGCTTCTATATCTTCCCGTTTGGGTCCCTTCAGGCGTTTGCTGTCTGGGTGGAACATTCCCTTCTTCCAGCACTGTAAATAGCTGTTTGATTTTTTCATAATGGACTTAATTGTTGAACGATTCACCATATATTCCTCTGCCATGTCTGACTGTTTCTCACCACTATTAATACGTTTAATTATTTCAATCTTGACCTCAAGAGAGAGACCATTCCTGCGTCTATTAACATTATTGGAATGATTTTCTAGCTGATGCTCCTGCCACAGTTCAGGGGATGCAAGATTGACCCCACATGAAATACATGGATATACAAGTGTTCCTCCTGGTTCTTCAATAGGAGAAGGTACTTCCATGGTGTTGCTGTCTTTTTCTTCTTCCTCTACCAAATCTTCATGTCCATCTGGATTCTGGGCATCTCGTTGCTCGTTTTTCCTCTTCTTCGCTGCTGAGGTCTCTAGAGGTTTCTTCTTCTCTTTGGCTACTGTAAGGGGGACGTCCGGAGGGGGCGGCACTACTGGCTGTTGTATAGCTTCTGGAGGTGGAGGCTGCTGGAACTGTGGCTCAGTGTGAGTTGGTGGAGCAACAACGCTGGGATTGTTATATTGCATGTCTACCATGGGCAAGAACTGGCCCCCTCTCCCATAGGGTGGGGCTCTGTCTGTTATGTACTGGACAGTGGGTGGAGCATGTGCATGGGCTGGTGGTGCTGGCTGATGATGAGCATTTGGAGGAGGGTGACGGGAGACCTGCTCATATGCAGGCCGCGGGTGTGGCTCATGGCGGGAATATTGTCTTTGATAATGATCAGGTGGAAACTGAGGAGGAAGAACAGGACCCCCTACAGACAGGGGAGGTTGATGAGCTGCAACCAAGGATTCTGAATAACCCATAGTGGCTGCAGCAGCAGCTAGACGTTCTAGCTCTGTACAGGTACTGCTGCTTAGGCGGTGGAGGTCTTCCATTTTGCTGTGACGACTACTGTCAAGTAAGTCCTACTTCAGAAGTTCATCATCTGAAAAAGAGATGTTTCATTAGCATTGCATATATATCTATATCCATATCTATATCTAAATCTATATCTGTCTATTTCTATGTTTATCTATATATCTATGTGTGTGTGTGTGTGTGTGTGTGTGTGTGTGTGTGTGTGTGTGTGTGTGTGTGTGTGTGTGTGTGTGTGTGTCTGTGTGTGTGTGTGTGCATGTGCGTGTGTTAATAGCTTCATAAATTACAAGTTTCCAAAGACAATAATCTTAGCAAACTCACACTTGCACAAAACCTGTGGTCATTCCCCACATTGCTTAATGTAGTAGGACAGAAACATCCTGTTATATACTACCAGTTAGACATGAACTTCAAGATTTGGCAATTCCAACAGATAAGTACTATTAATTTTCAGTAGTAATGATTCATGAAACATTTTGCAGAAACTACCTTATCTGAAATTTTCTTGCTAGTACATACACATGAACATTTATACTATTCTACAAATTTGTTTTTACATAAATAAACAATAACACCTTTAGCATTACAAGTGCCTTCAATTCACTATAATAATCATAAAAGTAAGATATCTAATAATAAAAGCCACAGCACACATGCACATACTCACATACATACACGTTTATAATACTATTCTATGCTGATCTGACCCATAAACAAAACTGATGGTAGGAAAGGCATTGAAATTTATGTTAACTTTCTTCTTTTCTCTTCTCTTTTCTCTCTCTCTCTCTCTCTCTACTCTCACTCTCTCTCTCTCTCTCTCTCTCTCTCTCTCCTTCTCTCTCTCTCCTTCTCTCTCTCTCCTTCTCTCTCTCTCCTTCTCTCTCTCTCCTTCTCTCTCTCTTCTCTTCTCTCCTTCTCTCCTCTCTTCTTCTCTCTCTCCTTCTCTCTCTCTCCCTCTCTCTCTCCCTCTCTCTCTCCCTCTCTCTCTCCCTCTCCCTCTCTCTATCCCTCTCTCTATCCCTCTCTCTATCCCTCTCTCTATCCCTCTCTATCCCTCTCTCTATCCCACTCTCTATCCCACTCTCTATCCCTCTCTCTATCCCTCTCTCTATCCCTCTCTCTATCCCACAAAATGGCCTTCAGCAAATACATGTATTTCCCTGCTCTTCTTTAACACAGATCCTATATATAATCTTACCTTTGTTAACAATAGCACTGTAGAATGTAAATGCGCTCTTGGATGGTGTGCTTCATCAGTCTGTTGAATATACACAGAAAATCAAAATTTGCAATAAAGAAAACTACATAAAAATTAAGATGACTAAATCTCAGCATATGACCACATAGACTTTGATAGCTTTGAGAGATATAATATATAATTAATGAAGGATCCTTGCTGAATCACTTTTGTGGGGGGGGGAAAGAAATACATAAAGGCAAGAATAATAATTTGTAAAAAGCGCTCCAGGCTATTTACTTTAGCAAAATATCATTTTTCATCAATATTGAAAAAAAGAAAGAAATTTGGCATTCACACACTTCTGTTCAGAGAATAAAATTCACTCAGACAGTAAATTTTACTCGGAGAATAAATAAAATATCATTTACACATCTTTCCTTTTAACCACAAAGCCTTTTAATCTTTAATATCCATTACTTGCTTTAAGACCAAACAACACATTTACAATTAATAATATGTGATCTTATCTTCCCCTCCGGAAAATCCTTTGCAAATCCCGTGACTGAGTGATCTGTAATTACTAGTATTAGTATTGATAATGGCAGTATTAGTATTCATAATGGCCACTATATATAGAGGATACCAAGTTTACCATTGTCTAGTATATGGCAAAGGAAAAGCCTTGTGCTGGAGGTATGTCCTGTCATTTCTTTATTGCTGTTTGGATGCATAATCTTTTCTTTGCATTTCTGTGGCATTAGTGTTCTTTCTTTCAATAATTTTGTTAACTAATGCATTAAATAATTACTGCAAAATAAATTGGTTAAGCAACTTTTTGTGATTCTTTGTTATTTTTGACTGTCTAAAATTGTCCCTATTAAACCAATGTTATAATGGTATGCCAGTATATGACCATTCCTTCTGGAGGGACATGACTCAACCATACAGCAAGAGATGTATTATTGACATTATTATTATTATTACTGTTGTTGTTGTTGTTGTTGGTTTTTATTATCATCATCACTATTAATCTTATTACTATTGTTATTACTGTCATTACTGGTTTATTACTGTCCTTTGCAGTATTATCTTTATTCATCATTATCATTATCATTATCATTATCATTATCATTATCATTATCATTATCATTATCATTATCATTATCATTATCATTATCATTATCATTATTATTATTATTATTATTATTATTATTATTATTATTACTATTACTATTATTACTATTATTATTATAATCATTGTCATTATTATAGTAGTAGTAATAGTAGTAACTGTAATTGCTTTTGTAATAGTAATAGTAATAGTAATAATAATAGTCATAGTGGTAGTGGTAGTGGTAATAGTAGTAGTCATTATTATCATCTTAATTAGTTATTATTACTATTTTTGTCAATATTATCATTACAGAGTGAGTGAGTGTGGGTGTGAGTGTGCGTGTGCGTGTGCGTGTGCGTGTGCGTGTGCGTGTGCGTGTGCGTGTGCGTGTGCGTGTGCGTGTGCATGCATGTATATGTAAATAATAATAATAATAATAATAATAATAATAATAATAATAATAATAATAATAATAATAATAAATAACAGTGATGATGATGATGATATTAGTAATAATCACAATTCTACTACTACTACTACTACTACTACTACTACTACTACTACTAATAATAATAATAATATTAATAATAATATAATAATAATATAATAATAATAATAATAATAATAATAATAATAATTTTAAAATAATAATAAAAAATAATAAAATAATAATAAATAATAATAAATAATAATAATAATAAATCATAAAATAATAATAATAATAATAATAATAATAATAGAATCAAACAAAATATATAAAATAATAATAATAATAAATAACAATAATAAAAAATAATAATAATAATAATAATAATAACATAATAATTAATAATAATAATAATAATAATAATAATAATAATAATAATAATAATAACAATAATAATATTAATGATAATAATAACAATAATAATAATAATAATAACAACAACAAAAAAAAAAAAAATATTGACAAAGAGTATTATCAAATTATGATTATTTCTTTTTAAATAACAGAAATATTAATAGAAGAAAAATAATATATGTAAATATTCCTTACAAAATTCATAATAATAAAGATCAATTTCATTATCATTATCTTTCATCAACGTTGCAAACCATCATTTTGGATTTAATAAAATAATAACTTTCCAAATGAGATGAATATATTTAAATCATTTTTCATAGTAGCAGTACAAAAGTCAGCCATGTGCAGAGACAAAATTTGTTTCCTTTTTTTGTTGCTTTTTTCCACTACACATGAAAATAATAATCAGTATTTACAAGCTACAGATTGCCATTAAAAGAAAGATGATTTCGTTTATACAGATACAATGATACAGCGCATACAAAACAGAGGTCAATACCACTCTTAACAAAATACATATAGACACTACATACACATTTCATTATGTATCCCGACCTTTGAAGGTACGGCTGAGAAATTAATGTAATTTGTACACGTTATGTAAGTAGTTATTTATGGTTGGAATTCCCAACACTTTTTTTTCCCTCCCCGAAACATTTTTATCTTTTAAAATGGAATGAAGAATTGTTACATACAAGTGCATAAAAAAAAGTGAGTATCATAGTCATTTTTATCTCTTAATTCACTTCAATCTTGCTTTTCGACTCGTGACTTTTAGAGAGTAAAAGATCAGAAAGAGTATATTATCTCTCCATATTACATTATGACGAGAATTTGCTCCTAAAAAAAATATATATACCCATATCGAAATCAATCATAAATGCCGACTTTCACTGCCAAAGAAATATCACAGTAACTGCAGACTTAAACCTTAAAGATTCAGCAAAAGAATATTCTCCTAAATGTAACTGGAAAAAAAAAAAAAAAAAAAAAAAAAAAAAAAAAAAAAAATCAACATGTATGAAAATTAATGGCATAACTTGGGAGATTGTACATTCTTTTTTATTTTCTTTATTCTAACAATTAAAGAACCTTTAATAATTATGCATAAAAAAATAATTCAAATTATTGATGAAATAATGTCAATAAAATGTAATATATAATTAATATTAATTACACAATATATAATTAATATTAATACACAATGATTACTGACTGTACCAATAATGATTATGCTAATGATGACAATAATATTAATCATAAAAATAGTTGAAATAATGATAGTGCTGATGACAAAGACTGTGGCAATAATTAATAAATAATAATAATAATAATAATAATAATAATAATAATAATAATAATAATAATAATAATAATAGTAATAGTAATAGTAATAGTAATAGTAATAGTAATAGTAATAGTAATAGTAATAGTAATAGTAATAGTAATAGTAATAGTAATAGTAATAGTAATAGTAATATAATGATAATGATAATGATAATGATAATGATAATAATGATAATAATAATAATAATAATAATAATAATAATAATAATAATAATAATAATACCAACAAAAAGAATAAAAAACAATAACAACAACAATGATGATGATGATAATAATAATAATAATAATAATAATAATAATAATAATAATAATAATAATAATAATAATAATAATAATAATAATAATTATCATTACTATAATGATGATGCTGATGATGACGATGACAACAATAATAATAGCATAAACAACCGTAACAATAACAATATAAACAATAGTAATAACAATAATAATGTTATTTTTATTATTCTTATTGTTGTTATTCTTATCATTATCATTGCCATTATTATTACTAGAATCATTATGATTACAGATATTACTATTATTTTTTGTCACTCACGATAAAAATAATATTACTGCAACAAAATCGATATTTACATTACCAATATTACACTAATGTAAACCAATATTACTCACAATGTCATACCATTGTATTTCTTTTATCAATGACAAAAACATTAGCTCAAGTAAAACTAGTAAGGAAAAAACATATATAAAATAGTAACATTACCAGCAACAGTAGTCATCATTATCATCATCATCAGGACCATAATCAAGAGTATAATAACTAGAGCCACGACCAGAATCACATTCATGCGCAAAGCACTACATCTCGAACTGGAAAACCAAAGCTGCAAAATTCTCTCAAGTTGATACAACATCCATACCATTACAAGCTTGCCCTTCTGTTTATACTCCTATTATATATCACCGGTAAACGTACATTTCTCAATATGACTGACCGTTCAAGTTATGGGCTTGCTTGCCTCTTTTCTTCTTTTCACAATGATTTTAATGAAATTTTCAAACTTACATGCCATCTGCATTATACTTCAATTTCATCACTCATATTTGTTCTGAAGTTGAAAATTTAATATCTTCCAGTATCAAAATAATTAAATATAAAAGATGATTTTTCATGATAAATTCATAACAATTTACACCACTTTTATTTTTTTCAATGGTAAGTACAAGATGGAATTCAATCTGATTCTTCGTTTTGTGACTTGAACATACATCTATAATATACCATCAGTCTGTTGAAGAATAATCACAAAGAGATTACTAAACTGAGGTGACAGTTACCCATAAGATATATATTTCAATATATAACAGGGTAAGTAATTAAAGGCTAAAATAAATCTAAGAAACTTAATGCAGCACTTCCTGAATGCTATTTACTTCAAAATTATTGTTGAACTTAACATTGTTAAAATATAAAAGTTTTTAATATATATCTGCACCATTAAGTACCAGCATCTCATTGTAAATATTCCAAAATGGCACATCCATTTGAGATAACAGAAACATTTTCATACCAGGTTCTCTTTTTGTGTCTTCCCATCTATGGAAGCTTTAATGTTTCATGTTGCCTCAGAGGAAGCTATGGCAACTGGGGGTTTACTACCTCCTTTGTGAATAAGGAATTCAAGATGGGCTAAAACACGGAACATTTCCTGAGCTCCTTCTTGATACTGAATGTACTGCCGGAGCGTTCCAAGGCTTGCATCAACTTCTGTCATTGCAGGACCATCTTCTGTTTCCTCCGTTACTTCTGCCTCACTATCCTCTGGAGCTTCTCCCTTTTCCTTTATTGCTTTTATCTTTTCAATCTCTATATCTTCTTCCTCACTATCTGAAGACTCAATATCTGCTCCTGTAACAGCAGCAATGATATCATCATCATCCATTAGATGACAAACTTGTAATTCATCATCAAACATCACAAACTCATCAAATGTTATTCCATCTGGAATTTTGAAGCCTTTTGATTTCAGTTTGTGGATTAGCTCAAGATTTTCTGTTCCTAAATTTGTTTCTGGCATGAGATTCATCCCCCACAATGCATATTTACCAATACCCGATCTCTGAAAACTATTGTTGATTGTTACATCGGTTACTGCATGCCAAGCAGCAGCAAGTAAGTGAAGACACGACAGTAGATTTAATCTCATCTGTGTCTGTTTAGGCTTCTTTTTCTTCTTCAAATTTTCTTCATCCATGTAATTGAGAAGCGATTCTAACACTGCTCTTCTGTAGTTCCTCTTAAGAGAATGAGAAACCCCTAATTTACATGGGCCTATAAAGGTGGTTGGACTGGTAAGTACTCTGACAGCATTCAGTTTAGGTGATTTGGGATGAATAGGGAGATTGGGTAATATGAGCAAAACTTTTCTGTTCTGCTGCACGAACCATGAGTCTAAATCATGAAGCCAAGCAGTGAAACTCTCTGTCGTCATCCAGGCCTTGGGATTTGCCAAGTACTGTACTGGCAGGCTTTTCACATTCTTGAAGCACTTGGGTTTGGGATGTTTGCCAATGACCAAGAGTGGAAACTTCTCTGTACCTGTCATATTTGTACACATGAGGACAGTCACTCTATGCTTACTTTTACTGCCACCAGCACATCTATCTCCTTTGAAGACTGAGGTTTTGTTGGGCATGACACGGTACAACAGTCCTATTTCGTCGGCATGGAAGACATCATTGGCTTCATATTCCATAAGTGCACTGGGAAGAACCTGACCTGTGAAGTCTGCCTTTAGATCCTCAGAATCTTCCTGATTGTCCTTATCTTTATTAGGTTTACCTCTCCCAAGAACAATATTCTTTCTGTGCTTGAACCTATCTAACCAGCCATGTGTTGCTTTGAACTCCTTATAACCAAGCTTCACAGCAAAATCTTTTGCTTTCTGGCACAATATAGGTCCAGTAATTGTCACATTCATTTGTAGAGCTTGCTTATACCACTCATACAGAGCCTCTTCCACATCCTCTCTCTGCGCACCACGTAAGCGTTTGCTATCTGGATGAAATTTTCCATTCTTCCAAACCCCAAGAAATTTCTCAGCATGTTTCATAATGAAGCTTAGTGTAGATCGACCTACATTGTATTCCATTGCCAAATCAACTTGCTTTTCTCCTGATTGTATTCTTCGAATTATCTCCACTTTAGTTTCTAATGAAAGAGCACCACGTTTCTCACCAGTATGGGCAATTAGATGTCTTCTAAACTGATACTTTCTCAGAAATCTCAAGTCACACAAACTGCATACATAATATTTTCTACCATCAATAAGAACTGGTTCTGGGACTTCTGTTATGTTTATCTTTGCTTCCCCATCAGCACTTGTTCCTTCACCTGCATTATCACCCTCAGAAACTGGTTTTTCTTTCTTATCTTTTGTTTCAGCTTCTGTTTTCTTATCTTTCTTTTTCTTTTTCTCCTGAGGTGGTGCCGACATATTTCCAGAATTATCAATGACTAAACCATCTTGCACAAAATTCACGACTGCTTGCGTTACGGCCTGAGTGACAAGACTTGTTGACGTGGAGGCTGGCAGCAGAGATGGCTGCGAAAGGGCAATACCCGTCCCTGTGGTACTTATATTCTTTGTATCAGTATACTGAATCCCTCCAGGTATGGTGGCACTGCTGCCAGACACTGTAGTGGTGTACTGCTGGGTTCTGTTTCCTGTGTGGCTGAAATTAGTTCTCTCAACAGTATACTGTGAATTTCTGGAGGATGCATGAGCATGTGCTGGTGTTATAATGTGTTGATGCTGTGTTGTTGCTGTGTGGGTACCACGATTCTGATCATAAACTGTTCTGGGTTGGTATTCACTCAACCTTGCAACTGCATACTGCTGTGCACGAGATAAGTCATAAGGATCGGCATACTGAGGTACAATGGAGGGAGCAAGGGTGCTTGGGGGCACACCGCTTGGTAGGTGATGGGATGGAACAGATATGGAGTCGGAAGAATATCCCATGGTTGCTGCAGCTGCAGCTAACCTCTCCAGGTCTGCGCAAGCAGCAGTTGTCAATCTCTGCATATCATCCATTTTGAAGCACCTGAAATGATAACAAATATATATAAATTTCAGATGTTCTATAAATTTATGAAAAAAACACAATACTATCATAATTTATGAAAAATAAAATCACGACAGTTCCTTCACAAAATACAAATTCCTTGCTAAAATGTGTGTATAGAGAACAAACTCATGCATCTGTGTATGTGCTGAGGGGTGGGAGGTGAAGCAGGGTACATGCATGGGGGTGTGGTACGGGGGTGGATGTGCTTGTGTGTGCAAGAGTAAATGCGTTGGTGTTCCTGTATTGATTGACATCTTGAGATAGAACTGAAATCAAGGAATCAGTGAAATGGCCTTAAATCAAGCATTTTATAAACAAAACAAAACAAAACAAAACAAATCAGCCATCAGGGAACAAAGTCAGAAGGGTTGAAATGATTAAAAAAAAATTTACTGAGGGTTAAAAGTTTATTCATTTTGCTTCATCTACAATTTGCTTGACAAAAACAGCAGCACTGTTGATTGAAGATTAAGTATTCATCATCAGTAGC
>NC_051393.1:47991886-47996886 GCF_015228065.2 Penaeus monodon | reverse complement strand
CAAAAAGTCCTCATTATTTAAATATTAAAAAAAATCAAGGCATAACCATCTGAGGTAGGTATATGCCAGCCTTTATTCTATAAACCTGTTATTCCCCAACTCATGGGGTATAGAAGCATTTCAACTGCTATCAACAATATTCTGAGTTCTAAGGAGGTTTAATACACACAAGTAATGTAAATAACACCTATATTCACCGACTGAGTTTATCTGGGTAGCACCTTAAACCATTCAAAATTCCGGAAGTTGACAAGCCGCAACTCCAGACAGCTTAGTTCACCTCTGCTAACCATTCCCCTTACATATATATTCCAAGAGTCACTACATGGTCAAGCTGTACATTGAGCTGATACCATAAGTTTAAATTTTAACTGGGGTTAGTTACTGTGGCTTTCTAAGTGGTGGTATGTTAAGAGCTGTTTACATGGGCCAACACTAGGGAAGGTTATAATTTGCTGATATAACCAATTCCTCATATTGCCCTTTTCCATTGATCATGAAAAGAAAAGAAATATATATCAATATCCATGAAAAAGAGAAAATTACCCAATGCCACTCATCAAGAAATCCTATAATTTTGTTCCTTTTTTTCCCTAACGTTCCAAAAATTTCATTCCTTACAACAAAGAACACAATGTTAACAACATCCTTTGTTTCGATGAGATAAATTTTCTAGTAATTCTCCTATCAATTACAGGTGCACATTGAAGGATGCACTTATACATATACAAACATGCATAAGCAAGCCACAAGCACACAGACACATGCAATCACACACATGTACATATATATGCAAACAAAAATAAACAGGTAAATAAATACACATATAAATTGTGCTCTATTCCCTTTTATATCTACTTTCTGCATGTTTCTACGTACTTTATGTATCCTTTATATGTCTACCAAGCTGTAATGTTGTGTGTGTGTGTGCAACCATACATTAATATACAGTGCATCTTTTTTAAACAGCTGAAATATTAAGGAATCCCTACAAAAGTTTCATTTTTTAGACTTCTCAAGGATTCTCAGAAAAAAAGGGATAAAACAGGCATTTCAAGAGCTTCAGATCTTAGATTCATGTTCCGAGTTTACCTTCGCCCTGTGTGCTAAGTGGCTAGGGTAGCTTCGAGTATCCTAAAAAGCCTATGAATATGTGCTCTTGGTGTGTGTGTGTGTGTTGTGTGTGTGTGTGTGTGTGTGTGTGTGTGTGTGTGTGTGTGTGTGTGTGTGTGTGTGTGTGTGTGTGTGTGTGTGTGTGTGTGTGTGTGTGTGTGTGTGTGTGTGTGTGCGCACATACACAGCATATATTCATATGCTTCATATATATATATATATATATATATATATATATACATATACATACACATATATACATATATATACTTATACACATATACATATTTATACATATCTATGTATATATACATATATGTACATACACATATACATATACATATATATAGTATATATAATATATATATATATAAAATATTTATATATATATACAATATATATAATATATAATATATATATATATATATATATATATAATATATTACATAATAATATATATATATTATATATATACATAATATATATTAATTTATAATATATAAAATATACATAATATATATATTATATATATATACATTATATATATATATATATATATATATATATTATATATAAATAAAATATATATATACATATAATATATATAATACATGTACTATTTACACACCCAACACACACACACACACACACACACACACACACACACACACACACACACACACACACACACACACACACACACACACACACACACACACACACACACACACACACACACTCTCTCTCTCTCTCTCTCTCTACATATATATATATTATATATATATATATATTTATATATTTATTTATATATTTATTCATATATTTATATATTTATATATACATATATATATTTATATATATATTTATATATATTTATATTTATATATATATATATATATATATATATATATATATATATATATATATTATATTATATAAATATATCTCACTATATCTTTTGTCCCATCTCTGTATGTATTACAATTTCTATATAATATTAACATTCATTTTAATACAGACAATTCATTTTTAATACAGACAATTCAAGCACAACTACTTAAGGGAATAAACAGCCACACTGCATAAAAACCTCATTTAAAATGTGTACTGAGGAATCCTTGTAGATGCCACAAGCAAAGGTGTCATACACAAATATTTCTCTGATTTCAAGTAATCGAATGGGGGTCCAGAGAGACCAAAGAACAGAACGGACTCCATGAACGAAGCCTGGGCACAGAGAGAGAGAGAGAGAGAGAGAGAGAGAGAGAGAGAGAGAGAGAGAGAGAGAGAGAGAGAGAGAGAGAGAGAGAGAGAGAGAGAGAGAGAGAGAGAGAGAGAGAGAGAGAGAGAGAGAGAGAGAGAGAGAGAGAGAGAGAGAGAGAGAGAGAGAGAGAGAGAGAGAGAATCCCCAAGCACGAGTGATCCGCCTGTGCATTATCCCGCGGGAGAAGCCTGGGAGAAGCCTTGGTGAACCCTCCCTCCTCTTAAGACCCGTGTTAGAGCCCTAAGCCAAGGTGGCAGGCGAGGACAAGCCGTTGGGCGAGGACTGCGGTCATAACCGAGCCAAGAGGGACATAAATGAGGGAAATGAGCCCGATTTTTCCCCAAAAGGAGGCGAGGTTTGGGCTCCGCGTCCGCCATCCAACAGGTTGTACGACCGCCAGGTAAGACCACCTACAAACCCCGCTAATTAACCCATCACTTCGCCCCCATGATCTGCCCAATATCCGGAGAACCCTTTAAATGAAAGCAAACCCCCAAGGCGGTCTCGAATAACCGAGGTATGAAGGCAGACAAGCCCTGGGTCGCCAGCGGAGAGGACACGCGGTCAATAAGAGCGGGGCGACGTGGATGTCCTTGTATCGAAGCGCGGCGAGTGCTGGCCGCTCCCGTTTTAGTAGCCTCTGGCTCCCTTCTGGCGCTCCAGACGGCTCCCCCGGCATGACAGCCGTGGAAAAGACCAGACGAAGGTGTCCTAAGGACATCGGTCAGAGAGATATCAACGTATTGGAGCCGCTGGCCAGACCTTAGCAACACCCCAAGAATGCAAGCGAGGTTGTTGCGACGCATCCCATAACGACCCCCTCAGCCATTCTTTTGTTCGACCGCAATTTCGAAAATACAGCGATCTCAGGCGGATTCCGAGGCCTAATTGGACACCTCATACTCCACACAGTCTTAAATTAAAGAAGTTGCAGTATGATTATGTGTAAGTATAGCTACTTACCTGAAAATTCGCTATAAGATGGGATTCAGACGTCCATGTTTACTCGGCGGCGGCGGTCGGCGTGCGCATGCGCGGGCGTCCAGTGTTGCCACGCGCGTCTGGAATCAAATCTCTTCGTTGGAAACTTGATATTACCGGCAATCGCTTGGCCGAATATATTTTCACACGCGAAATTACAAATCACAGACGATTTCTGTAAATATTAGCAATTCATTGCACCGATCCGAGCAATCAGAAACCAAACATGACAGCGTCAGTGATTAGGCGAATGACACTGGTATGGTAACAGCGTTCCAGGACATCAATTTTGCCATCACAGAAATTATTCGTAGTATTAATACTACGCTTAATGTTTTGTTACAAACGGTACTTGCGCGACGGTCAGGTTGTTGCCAGAACAGCAGTCTTACGCATACAAGTATATTTGTTCAAGACTAACTAACAGAGAACTAAGAATTGCGTGGCTTGGCGCGCTTCTTGGGAAACGGGAATATTAAAAATCTCATTGTTAAGGGAAATGTTTCCGGGATTATTTATGAATGTAATTGCTGCTCTTCGTGCAAGCTTACAGTCTACAATGCAACGTAATTGTGAAGTAATCTACGAAGTCCACAATATCTGAATGAGATTGATTTGAAAAAAAGTCTATTAAAATATTCAAAAATAACATTCACACAACAGTTATTGCAAACAAAGTAAATGTATTTGTTTGTATTACCTTTATGTTACAAATGATAACTACAGTTCTTGAATTTTATACCATACGATGAAAATGCATTTTAATATTACTACTTGTCCTAATTCCTTCATTTAGAAGGTAATTACCTAACAAAATAGATTAATCAAGGAAGCCTTTTCCTAATACATTTATTTGATATTTTTATGTCAAACAGATATTACTGTCTATTTAACAGGGGGGGGGATATACAATAGTACCGAATGATTGATTGAAAACATGCTTTTATAGTGTTGATTTATGGGAATCAACACTCATTCTATTTCTCTCTCTCATTCTCTCTCTCTCTCTCTCTCTCTCTCTCTCTCTCTCTCTCTCTCTCTCTCTCTCTCTCTCTCTCTCTCTCTCTCTCTCTCTCTCTCTCTCTCTCTCTCCCCCTCTCTCCCTCCCCCCTCGCTCTCCCCCTCCCTCCCTCCTCTCCCCCACCCCCCTCCTCTCCCTCCCTCCTCTCTCTCCTTCTCTCCCTCTCTCCATCCCTCTCTGCCTCTCCCTCCCTCCCTCGCTCCTCTCTCCTCTTCCTTCTCCCTCCCTCTTCCACGCGTAGTTGAAATCCGAATACTTGCGTGAATTAAATATATATCAGTGTTAACAGGTCTTGGTCGATTCCCATTGTTTTTATATCAAGGTTTCCCAAACATGATCGGGGATCCCCGATACAAATTCGTGCAGTATATGTAAAAGTGTACACACACATACACACACACACACTCATACACTGACACACACACAAACACACACACACACACACACACACACACACACACACACACACACACACACACACACACACACACACACACACATACATATATAATACATACATACATATATATATATATATATATATATATATATATATATATATATATAAATTGTATCGTTAATTATTTTATACTTTTATAATCAATCTTTAGGACCAGTCAT
>NC_051393.1:47971886-47986886 GCF_015228065.2 Penaeus monodon | reverse complement strand
CAGATAAAGTTTTTTAGTTCAGTAATGTTTGTGGATTTCCAGAGTGGATACTGGTCAAAAACAAATGTACCAGGCATCAAAGGTTACTTAGCATTATGGCGAAAAGGGTAAATTTGAGTTAACGATTTGCCTAAGTGGACAGAAAAATGGGGATGAAGAAGAGAAGGAAAAGGAAAGAGGGAGAAAAATAAAGCCTAGAAAATTAGTACAGGTGAGGGCTGAGGTCCAAGGCAGGGTGATCTCTACACTGGGCCTCAGTTTCTGCTTCCTAAGCCCCCCTTCCCCCGCCCACGGCAACAATGAGCAAGGGATTGGAGGGGTGAAAAGGGTAAGGCCGCTTTCACACTAGGGGGGCATGTCGCACGTGGCACATGACAGCTGGGAAGTGACACGTGATACGTGGCACGTGGTGCGTGTCACTCAGTTCACATTATGACATTATCGGAGGTTGACGATGTTAGTGTTGTTCACAATCTTAAGTAATCTTGTGACATCTATCCGTCACTTGGAAGAATGAATTGGATGATTTTGGGGCAGAATGTGAGGCAAACTTGTTCCTATACCCTGAAAATACTTGTAGGGGGAAATATTTTGATAATTCGACCATTGAGAGAAATGCCGAGGTGATGTATCATCCAAACATTTGTATTTCCCGAGTTGGTACAAATGTGATGTTGATGGTTTATTGTCTGGGAGAGGCATAGTTGTGCGCAAAAACAGGCACACATTGCATTGTTAACTCCTGGAAGACCACACGTGGTTACCCTCTTAACCAAAGCCTCGCTCACTGGGCGAGCGAAGCCGTATTGTCATGTATGGTTAATAGTTTGAAGAAATAAAATGTGTTAGTCATCAAAGGTCATTTAGCACTATGGTAATGTATTGTGGCGAAAAGAGTAAAAATTAGTTAACGATTAGGCTAAGATGTGTTGATTATCAAAGGTTGTAGGATAGCGAAAAAGGTATAGAGTACTGTGGAAATTTGTAAAAAAGGGGAAAGAGTTAAGTGTGTAGGACGAATAGATCAAATGGACAGATCTAGGGAGGGAGGGAGAGTAACACTACGAGGAAAACTGCAAAAGAGCCATTACGAAACAATTAACGGGTAATACAAGTAAAATGGTTGTTGAAGAAGTAGGAGAAGAATCCAGAAAATGAGACGGGAACAGAGAAGGAGGGGAGGCATCCAAAGAAGGACATTGTTGTGACAACGGAGTTACTTGAGCATCCAGGTGGGAGTGGTAAGGATAGTGAGGAAGGAGGAGATGATGGGATGCACATGGAGGAGAGATTTTTGGGAGTGTGGGAGGAAGAGGGGTAGGAGGAACTTGAGGAGGAGGATGAATAGCGGTAAATACTATGAATATAATATAGAGTGAATAGGAACAGAGGTACTGAAGAATGGTTGAGGGCACAAAGCACTCACACGGGCCATCATTTAGAAAGTTATGGATGTCTTCAAGAGTTTCTGGAGGGGAGTTAGGTGGGGAGGTCTGAGAAACAAAGATTTTCTAATGTGAGGAGGAAGGGAAGTAGTAGAGATTGGAGAATATGGATTTAGACTGAAAATGAAATTTGACTGGGAGAGGGATTAAGTAGAGGTAGCGTAGAGGGAACAGGTAGTGGTTAAAACAAACAAATGTGCTAGACATCAAAGACCATATTGCACTATGGTACTGTGGCGAAAAGGGTAAATATGAGTGAACGATCAGAATAAGTAAACAAAGGGGGATGAAGAAAAGAAGGAAAAAGAAAGGGGGGAAGAAAAGACCATGCAAAATTAATTGAGGCAAGGGCCAAGATCCAAGTTAGGGATGATCCCCTACATTAGGCCTCAGTCTCCGTCTCCTAAGCACGCCCCCCTACAGTGAGCAAGGGACTGGTGGGTAGGTAGAGGGAAGAGAATCTGGGAGATTTATTTATGTATTGAAATTTTTCTGCTCCGTCAACATCTAAGGTTATTAGCGGTGTATTCAAAATATAGCGAAAGCGTGAGGCTTGTAAGGAAGTGCTATATAGGTCATATCACATTATGATAGAAAGTTGTGGCGAAAAAGGTAAACACGAATTAACGATTAGGTTAAATGGACAGAACAAGGGGACGAATTGAAGGAAAAGGAAAGGAGAAGAAAAGACCATGCAAAATTAGTCGAGGTGAGAGCTGAGGACCAAGCTAAGAGTGATCCCCTATCTTGGCCTCAGTCCCCGTCTCCTAAACTCCCCCACTACAACATGCCAGGAATGGGGGAGGGGGTTTACTGGAAGAGATGCTGAGATATCTACAGTTTTGGAATTGATAGAAAGAAAAAAACCTCGTAGGCGTGCATTTTGTCTCTCTTCACGTAGAGTGAGGCCTAGTTTGAATCTGAACTGCTACCTCAGATTCGAGCTTATAGGCAGGGCAGCTCCTATGAAATACATTATGGGATCCACCACAATTGGCACATTATTTATTTATTGAAAAAAAAGCTGCCGCGTCAACAGCATTAGCGTCAAAGCCCCCAGGTAAGTCAAAGGTCATATAACATTATGACAAAGGATTATGGCGAAAAGGGTAAAAAAGAAGTTAACGATTAGATTAAGTGGACAGAACAAGAGGGTGAAGAAAAGGAAAGGAAAGGAGGAGATGAAAAGGCCATGCAAAGGACTAGGCGAGGGCTGAGGACCAAGGAAGGGGTGATTCCCTACATTGGGCTTCAGACCCCGTCTCCTAAGCCCCCCACAACAAGCAAGGGATTTGGGGGCACAATTGGCACATGGGCGTGACTGAGCAGAGTAATTTGAACGGTTGTGAACTGGGTGGCCAAAACGCCCACATTTCTGACATATAAGGGACAAGGTCGATGTGGTCGGACAGGACCCTCCGCCAATATAAATTATAAGGGGGAGGTCACGTATACGGAAGATAAACTGAGCACTATTGGTATAGGAATAGCAGTCTGACCACTTTTATTTTTTATTGAAAAAAGTCTGTCGTGTCAACATCTAAGGTCACTGGCGGCGCATTCAAAATACAGCAATAGCGTGGGGCTTAGGGGCAAAGCCCCCAGATAAGTTAGTGCTATAAGACATAAAAAGTCATATGGTGCTATGGTAAAGTATGGCATCGAAAAGGGTTAAGAATAAGTTAATGATTAGGTTAAGTTACAGGTAGAACAGCAATAGAGTATGGTAGTGAAAAGGGTAGAGAGGGGGAGCTGACGGGGTATAGTATAAGGGAAAGGTTGTTAGAAGTGGAAGGAGTTAAGGGGGTAGGGATCATCATGATAACTATTGTGGCGAAAACGAGTTAACGATTAGGAGAAGTGGATAGAACAAGGGGATGAAGAAAAAGAAAGGGAAATGAGAAGAAAAGGCCATGCAAAATTAGTTAAGGCGAGGGCTAAGGCCTAAGGCGGGGGTGATCCCCTACATTGGGCCGCAGTTCCCGTCTCCTGAGCCCCCCCCCCCCACACACACACGACAACAACGAGCAATAGGTGTGCCAGTGAGGTCAGTCAGGGTAGATTGTGCACGAGCTTGGACTCGGATGTAACTGTGACAAGGCGTGAACGATCGGAACGACTACGAAAGGAAACTTTACCTACTTCTTTCTTTGGAAGCATTGTTGGAAGAGGAGGGTATTGTCAGAGTAAGGGGCTGTAGGGGTGAATCACAAAGAATCGATCACCCTTGGCTGGGCTAAAAAGGATGTTCAAAAGATTAGCAATGGTAGAAGCAGTAGAAGAGCGAGGGCGGGAGGAAAATAAGAGCAAATAATGGTAATAAGGGGAGGGGGGGGGGCAGATAATGAAAAAGACTGTGGTTGAGTAATGACCTGGGTGGATGATTTGGAATGGATGGAGTTGACAGCAAATATCGAGGAGGGACATTATTGTTAGTGGTCAGAGGAGAGGTTGGGGTCGGGAAACCATTGAAATCAATTTCAGATACGCTTGTTGATGAAGGCCCAAGTCTTAATGCCCCCAATAAGAATAAAAAATCTTAATTATTGGTAAGCCTGAAAGAGTTAATGATTAAAAGCCAAATAAATGTGCCAGACATCTAGGGTCATGTAGCACTATAGGAAGGTACAGTAAAGGGGAGTGAAAGGCGGTTGAGTTTGTAGTTAGTTGCTATACGTCAACTTCTAGATGAATATTGAAAAGGTTAAAGATAGGTAAAGGAGTTGATGAGCGTATGGGCTCAAGTAGGGTTAGGAAAGGGAGGTTTGATTAAGTGAAGGATATGCATGCGTCTGAGGAAGGAGAACAGGTTGTCATAGCAGAAAGTACGAGATTCTGTAGCGATGTCTGATATGTCGGGAGATCGGTGAAGGGAGGATAGGTTGAGGAAAGCAGAGGTGAGCTGCATCAAAGCGCGGACAGGACAACAGAATGTGTGGAACTGAAAGAGGGACGTTACATAAGGCACACTGGGGTGGATAAAAACGGGACATGAGATAGGTGTGACTTAAGACGGGTGTGGCTAAAACGTAAGCGGGCGAGAGCCGTTTCCCAACGTTTATTCCGATGAAATGGAGTTGACCAGGAGATTGACAGTCTTACAGGTTGTAATTAAAAAAAAAATACTAGTGTGGAGACTTGACTAGAAAGATTGCCATCGGGTATACAAGATAGTGGGGGTAATAATCCGTGGCTGGAATACGTGAGAAAGGTGGTTGGTGTGATATGGACATAGTGGCATAGCCTGCTGTAGTACCTGCCTGTTGCATTGCCGAGGATTTCAAACAGTGGGCATCAGTCAAAATCTATAGATTTAGGCGTGTGGACAGTCCACCAGTTCTGATCTTAAACTTGGGGAATAGGTCGAGTGCATAGACTATGAGAGTAATGATTAGGGTCAGAAAAATGTGAAAGAGGAAGAAGGGGCGAGTATATGTGTTTTTGGCAAAGGATGCTACAGTCTAGAGGTAAGGATCAGGAGAGGGTATGCAAAAAGCAAGTTGGGAAGGTTAGTATACCAGTACGGAGGGATTGGACATCAGTGAACATGAATACTGAGGAATGAGTGGGACATGGTCAAGGAATGGGTGAGAGGGATGAAGGGGATATCGATTTGGTCAGGAAAAAAGAGAGCAAACGGGTAAGGTACTACAAGTGAGGAACGGAGGGACAGAAACGGAGAGGTCGGTGGGAAGGTAGTGGGAGTGGAGGTATCTGCCGATGAGAAAAAGTAGGAACGTGGATAGAAGCAAGAGAAGCAGGGATCGTGGTAGTTAGTTTCGTGAGGTTAAGTTGGCGGAATCAAGCACACAATTAGAGAGAGAGAGAGAGAGAGAGGAGGGAGGGAGGGAGGGAGGGAGGGAGGGAGGGAGGGAGGGAGGGAGGGAGGGAGGGAGGGAGGGAGGGAGGGAGGGAGGGAGGGAGGGAGCGAGCGAGCGAGCGAGCGAGCGAGCGAGCGAGCGAGGGAGCCTGAAATAAGTGGGGAGAAGAAACGGTCTACCCCCCAGGATTCCCACAAGGGGTAAGGGGTAGACGGTGAACCAAGGGAATACTGTGCCTATGGCTCCCATCTTTCATCCTTTCAGCATGGCTCTCACACCTTAAGTGGACAGAAGAAAGGAATGAGAAAGAGAAAGAAAAAGAAAGAGGGCGAAAAGATCATGCAAAATTAGTTGAGGCAAGGGCTGAGGTCCAAGGTAGGGGTGATTCCCTACGTTGGGGCTCAGCCTCGTTTCCAAAGCCCCCACCTGCAACAATGAGCAAGGGTTTAGGAGGGTTGTAATGTGTCTTTGGCAGAATCTGTCTCGATATTATAACACTATGTATGGATAAGTTTTCCTTATTTATATCATGTTATATTATTTTAACCTTTTTATATGAACTTGGCTAATAATAACTTTGGATATAAAAGTTCTATTAAAATCTGACACCACGCTGGTCACACGTTTCGATTGCCTTTGTGTTTAAGGTTTCACATATTTCCGTATGTTCATTCTCAAATGGCATGCAACGTGCCAACTTGGTGTGAAAGCGGCCAAAAGAGAGGGTTGTTTGATTGTGCTACACCTCAAAAGTCTCAGGATAATATGACAGTGGCAAGACTTTCTCAAATTAGAGATATTTCCTTAATAGTTCCTGAGGAACCATTTCATTCTCCGATATTATAAGTTATATAACTATTACAGTGTGAATAAAGTGAAATGCAGAGACCTATTACTAAATTACTGAAGCAACACTATATATTCAAATGACCATCTGCCAAATAAACTAACCTTAAAACACTAGAATTTAATGGCACAATCAATAACCCCTGGTTTTTAGCTTAAAACACTACCGTATATTTAACAAAAATACAGGATACTTTTATGCTCTGTTCAGGACATAACATTATCAACAATCTTAATGCCATTAATTGTATTTCAAGAATTGCTAATTTATGAGTTAAATTATGGTTAATGATTTCAATATTATAACTTGTTACAGGACGTGGGATAAAGAAACACCTTTTTTGTCCCATTTTATAGTAGAGTGGAGTAAGGAGTATCAACTTCTTGATTTCATAGACACAAATAGTTCTTATTTTCCATGTAATTTTCATCATGACATAAAAACCCAAATATAAAATATTTACAATAATCCTGCATTAAGAGGTATAACTAAAACACACATGGGAAAATAAGCTATATATATTCACTGGATATTTTACTATAATGTAGTTTCTGTGGTAGAGTTTGGCCTATTTTTTTTTTTTTTTTTAATAATTAACCAAAAAAAGTGCCAACTTGTGGAAAAATAACTGCAGTTACTGAAAATACAACCCAATCAAAATGTCTGTTGACAAATTAAATAATATAAAAAACTATGCCTCTGGAGAAAATAAAAATTCCATTAGCAGGCTTTAAAGCATCATATATGTCAGTTTAAATTTTTTTTCTAGGTACTTTTTACAATGAGGATTTGGTTTCAATTACTCTGAAAAACAAAACTGGTTCTTATAATAAATTTGGCTGCCATCAGCTTATTGTGAATTTTTTTTCTCATTGCTTCTTTTCCATTAGTAAATACTTTTTTTTTTTTTTCTTTCAAGTATACTCAAATACACTAAATATATGAAGAACCATAAACAGCATCATTCTGATATCATAAATAACTTTCTACCAAAAAGAAAAAGAAAAAAAAAACTATATATCTACAAATAATACATCTTTTTGTTACAGTAAACCATAACACTTTATAATCATTGGATCTTTCCTTTACGTCATTTCAACTGCCAACCTAGTTGAGAACACAAAAAAGAACAAACATCTTTCCAATACAAGTGTTTCATTAAGAGAATTTTTTTTCTAATTGTTTACCATACACTAGTAAAGGAGTTACAGTATTGCACAATAACAGCGCTTAGCTATTTTACCCTCATATAATCTGATGGGCCATAGATTTCACCAGTAGTTTTTTTTTTTTGTATACTATTTAACTTAAACACATCACAAAACCAATGGTGAGATTTAAATCTCTTTTTGCTCTTCAACATAAATAATACCATGAAATTAAGTTTAACAAAATGGGGGGAAGAGAGAAATATATCATGGTATTAAAAAAATAATAATTTCACTGTCTTGGCTTGTGAGATTAATACAAATGAAGATACTGAAAATAACAACAGTAGCACCAATATTTCCAAGTTTTCTTTTTAACATTTACTTTCTTTCAACATCCAAATTGATCTCACAGTTTCATTAAAAAACAGTATTATAATGGGGTTGGGATAAAAGTTTCATGTTAAAATTATGTGGGCTTCCTAGTACCTACTTTACACTGGGATATTCTACCTTCATAAAAATATCAGTTAAGACATGCATGCCACAACCCCAACAATGCATTTTTTTGTTTTTTAATATTATCATTTTTTTACTTTTTTAAAATAAGCTTGGAAGATCATAACCATGGTCATTATTTCTGTTCTGTCTAGGTGATAACAATCCCAAAGTAATCTTTAAGATACAATAATCTAACCTTGACAACAGAATAAGGCAAGATGCCAGGTTATTATTCCCAAACTACTTTCGGCTGTCTGTTGCGAGGCTACCGTTGTAAATTTTGAAGGACAATGTAGATAAAGAGGAAGAGCAAAGTCCAACGACAAAAGAAGCAAGACACCAGGTTTGACATGATTAACAACTCTGAGCCTTAATGATACTTCAAACATGGTTCACTCTACTTTGTCAAGTCTTAGAAAATTATTTGTGAAAAAAATATCTAAGGCTCATCTCCACTGATCGGGTCACAGTGTTAAGGTCAGTTCCTACCCCTTTGAGGTGCGAGTGGTCAAGTAACAATAAAAGTAGTATCTGCCAGCTATGTACACAAAGCTCCGTTCTCTTTTCTGCCCCACTGATGCCGCTCCTTTGAATTTACAATCTGGCAATGTTCTCGTTTCACAAGGTCTAAGGCTATAAATTCTGACCTTGCTGCTCTTTTAACTCAAATCCTAAAGATTTCTAAATACAAAGCCTTTAAAATTTCTTAATATTTTTGTCTTTAGGAAAAGTAAATACTGCATAGAATATACAATAAACTCCATTTTGAATTTCTATCACACTGAACATCTCTAAAATGACTGAGAATTATACATAGGTCACTGTAGCTGCAGATCTCAAAGAAGTAACAATGAAATGCAGACATCAATTCAAATGTCATAAAGTTGTCCTCTACAACAGGTTGATGCACTAACTGACTTTGATTGAAGTTAATTTGTTTTTTAATGTTGAGAGATATTAAATAAAAAATATTACGTAACAGGCTTGCTAATTAAATGACTGGCTTATTTCATGCACATCAAAATAGTCTTCATCATTTATTTCTATACACCTTCACAAAGTCCAAACTTTTTAAAATTCATTATAAAATCTACAATGCATGATGCTAGATAATGAGTCAACAAACTTCTTAAAATATAAGTTCTCGAAAGTGGTACAAGCCAAACCTACTGAAAAGTCTGAAATTTTCATAATGCAATATCCAATTAGTACCAGTTCTTCCACTTTAAAAACATTACCTCCTTCCCCTTTTCTCTAAGAAAATATCATACTATGACTTCAAAAATTCTAGTTTTCCCTGTTTTGAAAGATCAATGCACTAAATACGGACCTCTACATGTGCACAGACATGTACCAGGCTCCCGAAATTATGCACAACAAATATTTACCTAAATTTGTAAAATGAGTGGCACTCAGAAATTTCAGTCTTAACAGTAATTTCTGGTTAGTTGAAGCAGTTAATACCATGTAGAATGATGAAACAAAAAAGAGTATCTTGAAGATGTTAAAACAATCATATATTGGGAAAGTTTACAATATAAATAAGTTATTTCCCTTACAATCTATACTTGGACCAGCTATAAAAGTACACCTAATTATAATAAATAGTAGTGACAATATTGCATACACTTCTTACCTAATACAAACTCTTTGGAGATACATTTGCACAAGAGTTTGAATATGAAGTTCAGAAAACTACCACAAAGGGGGAAAAATTATCAGCATATGACTGGTGTTTCTGAGGTTCCACTGAAACTGCACAGCTAAAAATCATAACCACCAAAAAATGAAGACATGGGCAGAAAATAAAGAGGGGGAAAAAAAGGAGAAAAAAAAAAGAAAAAAAAAAAAGAAAGAAAAGAAAAAAAAAAGAGAGAGACACCCTGTACAAACAAGTGTGAAAGAAAAGAATACGCCTACTTATTTACAACATAGAAATAAAAATTTTGCGAGAAAAAAATTTCCAATAAAAAAAAAAAACAATAATGATTATAAAAAATAACAGTAACGATGACAATGCATGGTGGCGGTGATAGTCTCTTGAACACGACTACTGAAGAGGATGACTACCAGGGGTGAGGAAGGGAGGGGTGGGCAGGGTATGGGTGTGGAGAGTGGAGAAGGGAGGGGTACATGTTGCATTATAAAAGAAAGGGGTTCTCGTCTTGGGACGCAGTAGCAGAGGGGGCCATTCCAAAGCCAACGGACGGTTGTGGTGAGCCCCACGGCCCAGGGGCTGACCCAGGAGCACCAGCATTGGAGGGAGGTGCAGCAGCCAGCCCTGGGCCGCCGATTCCGGTGGTGCGCAGCTGGTTCATGGAAGGTTTGGGGGCTTGCTGAGCTTGGAAGGGGTTGGGGGGACTTGGAGCGCTGAAGGGGTTCACACCTGCAAAAGATGAAGGCGCGAGGCCCGGTGTAACGAATGGATTGGTGATGCTGTTGTTGTTGTTGAGGTTGTTGTTGTTGTTGTTGATGGTGAGGGGAGAGTTGGAGGTGATGGAAGTGGAGTTCAGAGGGGAGACACCTGTTTGGGAGAGAGAAAAGTAGCAAGCGGAAATCTCATTAGCGTGGTTTGCAGTCATTATAAAGATGTGCTAAAGTGCAATAACTCTCTTTTTTTTATTATTCTTTTTCTTATTTCATACCATAGCAGATTACATGACCAAAAAGATAAGAAAAGAACAAAAGTTAGGTCAAAATGCTTAGAATCAATTTCTTTTCATGCTTTTTCTTACTTAAGATACTAATCAAAACATTTATTAGCATTCAACATAATTTTAAATCTAGAAAGAGAGAAATGTATTTTACCTTAAAACACAAACAATTAACCTTCCAACTTGAGGCATGCAATATTCCACTGATGCTATTTAATGCATGAATTTTGAGAACTAAAATTGTGATATTGTGTAAGGCATAAACATTACAGGTACATTTTCCTCTTGTTATTGTAAAAGTAAATAAAAATTTCTCTCTTTTACTGTCAAATTTATATTCAATCTTATTTGCTGGAATGTAAAGTAATTCACCCAGCAAACATTAATATTCTATAACACTATATATATCATATATAATGTCCATAAATTCACAGGTAAGCATTAATATTAAAAGCATGCAAAAGTTAAAAGCCCAGTAGGAATTTTGTTGGTTATGAAATATAATGGAATATGCAAGCCAATTCACAAAACAGAGAGGGGAAAAGATTTGCATTTTATCGTTTCACAACTTTATTTTATAAACCAATCTTTTCTGGGATAAACAAATGTAACACAGTATTACACAACTACAACTTCTGGTCCTCTAATAATTTACAAAGTTGTTTGCAAAGATTTCCTTCTGTTTATCACTTAGAACAGGCTTGTAATGCACAAACTCCCAAATCTTTTACCCTCTTTGACAATTTTTTTTTGCAAAACACTTAAACCAAAGTCGGTTCAAACCATATACACAAAAAAAGCTGTGACAGGAAAAGGGTTGGATGCAAAGCCCAACACAAAGCAATTCAGACTATGTTCTAGCACAAGTTTGGCATTGGTGCAACCCACATCTGAGAGTCCACTATGGAGGGGGGTAAGGGCACAAATCAGCAGCACATGTTGAACCTACAGCCTGGAAAGTCTGGGAGCTGTTAGTAGCATACATGACATGGTAGGATACACCAGGAGCAAATCATTTGTATGTATATATATGTATGCACATTTGGGCACACATATCATGTACATCATACACATGTATATGTACATATACTTATAAACTTACATTTTGATGTATACATACATATATATGAGGATTGGAACATAAGACAGATGATAAGCACATCAATAGAGAAATGGTGAAAGCCATTAGTATATTCTTGGCATAAAATAATTAATACCTGTATCCAGCAACAGTCCCTGAAATAAGCCATTGCATATACCAGATTCCTTGACTGTCTTAGAGTAAATGAACTTGGTGATAAAGCAAAACTAGGGAAGATTATAGTAAAGAAGGAGGGGAAGAGAGAACAAGAATAAAAGATGCTGAGAACTCACAACAGATATGGGGAAAGATAAATCCGAACGAGAGACAGGAACTGATGAGTTATGACAAAACCCAAAAACAATGGAATGTTAAGGGATGTGTAATAAAGAAATGATGGTGGGGATACAGAGCATCAACTGAATTACTGGAATAAACAGGGGAAGAGAAAAGAATGGAAGACAACACTGGAAAGAACCAACAGAAAACTAAAACCAATAGAACCAGAATAAGGGGAAACCGCAGGACTTAGAATAAGAGGTATTTCCTCATTGATTCTGTAGCCTATCCTATTTTAACAGTAAGATGAAATACATTAATAAAAAAAAAAAGTTAGCCTATATTCTTGATGCAGTAACATATCACTGACAGACTATGAAATTTTCAAAACAAACATTATTCCAAATTTCACAACCAGTCAGATAAAACTTCTGCTTTCCTTAACTACAACGCAGTCCTGTTCTTCATCAATATTTACTCTTCCAACGTTCCTGATTCCAAACCAAACTGTCACCAGGTAACTCCAGAGCTTGCAATGTTCTGTGCTTTTTGGTATCACTACCTACTCTAAAGTAATATTAAGCTGCTGCTTCAGTACTAAAACACTGCTAAAGTGATTACTGACTTTTTCATTTTTCCACATCACATCTGGGACTAATACTATTGTTAGAAGTACCTTTTAATTGATATACCTGATATCTATTGCATAATAAACTTTTGTATTAGAAAATATAATAACTCAAAATCATAAAAAAATAATACCGATTCTCTAAGACTCGAGACACATTAGCTTTCGTCAAATTATTTTGTTACATAGAAAGCACAAAAGCCTTGAAGAAGCAAAGGCCTATGCGATTTGCTAATCATTAGAAAAAATTCTGGTTATAGGAAAACAATGGACACGTGCTATTATTCTACGCTCTTGGAGGTTCTAGATGGTGGCCTTTTTTTTTTTTTTTTTTTTTTTTTTTTTTTTTTTTTTTTTTTTTTTTTTTTTTTTTTTTTTTTTTTTTTTTACTGAAAGCTTTCCTCTTCTTACAAGCTAGCACTACTGCCAGGATAATCTTTGTGAGTGAGAGCAGTCCACCAAATATGCAAAGAATAGGATTAAAAATGTGTTAGTCTATCTATTTTGTTATATTCTGTCTATTTCTTATAGGTCTGTTAAATCAAAGTTCAATAGTTTAATGAACAATTAACAAAGAAATTACATGGAACAAGATTTTATCCTCAACATTGTCTTTTTCTGCTCCTAATACAATCCAATATAAATGGAAATTATTCAAATTTAGTTGTCACAGCAGTGAAAAAATATTTCCCTAGATGTAAACAACCTGAAGTCATAAGGATGAAATTCATATTCTCATCCATCATCTGAGTCTTGTAAAAAAAAAAAAATAAATAAATAAATAAATGAGTTTTATGTATATCCTTTAAATTAAATATGCAATAGCAACTTAGTATTAGTCACCCAATATACCACACAGTTAAATCATGTTAGTCACAAAAATAACATTCTGAACATATCTGGCAGTTCATAAGTAAAGCAACATTATCAGTTGAAGTGCATCAACGTAAAGAAACGCCTAGCTTACACAAAATATCTAAGAAACAAGAGAAAATAAATAATAAAACAATAATAATAACTGATAAAAATATAAATATATTACTGGACAACTGATAATCTTACAGTACTTCTATGTGTTACACCAGCGAGTCCCAACATAGCTTACGCTTGTTCTAGCCTTCTGAACCTTGCAATTTACAAGATTTGGTATCGCAGGGGACCTACCTAGTCCAGGAGTACCTTGCTTGGTGCCGACCAGGTTGTCTAGATTTACCAGGTTTGAGTTCTCTCCCAAGAAGGCTGCAGGCGACTTTGATTTCTTTTCTCTGTTATTATCTGGTATTGATGAACTTAGCCCGCTCAGGTCAAAGGCATCGGACAAGCCATCTGTTAAAGAGAATGAGGATGTCAAGCTATGAAGGCCACAAGAAATCATGCTCATGATATTCATTTTCTATTTGTGATTAGGCAGATTATAGCAATTAGATATGACTGACATATTTTACCAAAGATTCCTAATGATCAATTTTCTCTCATACATGAAAATGCCTTAATCTACACAACGTCCAAGCACACTCGAACATGCCCATAAATATGACAGAAAAAGAAGAAAACAATATATACATTCATAGAATATATATCTACAATAATAAAAAGATTATTTTTATTGACCTTCATTTCCAGTGCAATCTGTTGGGGATAAAAAAAAAGATAGACAACAACACTACATCAAGAGCACACGTTATAACTAAATTTGTTAATACAAGACAAAATACACATGCATATATAAAGAGTTTAGTGAAAAAACTGGATGACCAAGGATAAAAACTAAGCATGGTATACAATCACTGACTCAGAGATAATGCTATGACAGATGAAATACTCATTTAAGAGCAGAGCAACTCCAGACATGGTAATGGAGATCTTGAAAAGACCAAACATTATATCTCCCATAATTTTTCTTGAATCCTTGCCACAAAACCCTATCGAATCATAAAACAAAATCAGCATGCTTACTGTTGGCTGGCTTATCCCTGGTTGACAGAGCAGAAAACTCGTCCACGTCTCCATTGTTCGTCGGCGAAATGGGAGCAAAGGGATCCCTCGCCGGGGGCTTGGCTGGGACAGGCTCCCAGGGGTCACTGGCTTCTGCAGAGTTGGAGGGAGCTGGAGAGCTAGAGCTGAGCACAGCCCAAGGGTCATTACCACAAATCCCTGAAAAATAGAATAAAAAATTATAAATAAACTTTCAACTAAAACAGCAATTTCTATACAGTATTTTACAAAAAGATAAGATGGCTATAAGCATCCAAAGAAGCTATGGCTTTAGAACCAGGCCTGACCTCTTTCTTCTTTCTTTTTGACAAATATAAACCAAGGGAAATAGAATTCATAGCTCTATATTTCAGCAACTAGTTCATTGTGAATGGGGGAGAATAAATCGGTCTCTTATGTCACATGAAATTTTCCATCTTCATTAAAATAAATAAATAAAATCCATACTATACAATTAGTAAAGAAGTGAATAATAATAAATAAAGCAGATCCTAGGAATGTCTGCAACCTAGTATCACAACCTGCTTTACGTCCCCAGAGCTAACACCAATACGTCTGAAGCAATTTCAAACCCTACAGACCTCCCATGGGTGGTTCTGGA